>NC_133320.1:23172582-23378981 GCF_012295235.1 Primulina huaijiensis
TTTTTTTTTTTTTTTTTTTTTTTTTAAAGTTTTGGCATTACCGATATCCCTCCCACCAAACAATTTACCAAACGAAGCTGCCTAAAATTATGTGATAATGTTCTTTCCAATTGTTTAATCCTAGTTGTGGCTTAAATTTGGTCCTAACAATCCATCATGCCTCCATTGGCCATCCTACTTTCTCTAAATATTATATTGTATTAAAAAATATTAATAGATTTTTGTGAGACGATTTCACGAATCTTTATTCGTGAGACAGATCAATCCTCCATGTATTTGCAATAAAAAATAATATTTTTTTTATTGATAACTTAAATAAAAGATCTGTTCCACAAAATTGATCTATTAGATCGTCTCAAAAGAGTGTCGTGTAAAAATATTTATAACCAACTAGCTAGCTAGCATCAACTTTCAAGGGACAATTACTCTATGTTTAAATCTTCCTTGTTATACTCGTTTTTTGACATAAAATAAGATGTAAGAAACATGGAACATAGGATGGTTTCATTTGGAACTATTCTTTGGTGTATAACAAACGTGTGTTTTAGCTTGGAAATCGAACATGAAATTAAATTAAATCGATTAGAGGTGCCTATGAAACGGCAGTGGTATTTTTTTATTGTCAAGTTGGGGGTTTAAATTTGAAAAGTTTTGGAAAACATCACTCTAATTAATATTGTTGGTGAAGGATATTAAACTTTTGTTTAATTTACCCTCATGAAAATTAAATAGGCGTCTCTGTCCTGGAATATTTTATAATTGCACAATTTACACTTATTAACGCGATTTTTTGAGCACGCACTCGTGCATTGCAGCAATTAAAAAACCATCGTGAACCTAACATCGAGATGATTTTTTCTCCTACAACAAACCATAACATTTTTTAGCAAGATTCCATGGTTTATGGTTCAACGTTGCTGCATGGATCTGGAAATTTTTTTATCTCGATGGATTAATGTGTCGATCTGAAAACATTATAGATTAATAAAATGATATTTTTGTAAATTCAACGTAATATTGTTCAATTTTGGTTTTTAGCCGCAACATGGATACATATTTAAAAATTATGTTAGCAACGGAAAATCGTGCAGTTTTTTTTTTTTTTTTGGTAAAAAAATTCAAGTCTATGGTGCCGATTTAATTTTCATGGGGTTTTATATTTTCGATATTTCACGTAAAATTTTAGTGTAAATAACTCATTATCGATGTCCAACAATTTTATATTTATTTCAGAATTTGAATTGAACTAATGATAGGAGTACACACTATAAATGAAATTGATATAAGAATGGGATCAGTCCAAAATATCTCGAATTCAGAATTACAAATTACACCGAGCAAATAAAAAAGAACCAATTACACAAAAGTTACAATAAATGGGGATTCACAACTCTTTATACTTTTTTTTATTCCCGACTTTGTCCTTTTAGTTTCTCAAGGATGTCTCAAAATATATAAATTTTTTTATAAGATTGTAAGTCAATTTTGTGAGATATATTTTCAAACGACCGATTGATGAAAAAGTATTTTTTGATCAAAATATCACTTTTATTTGTAAATATAAATCGAGTCAACACGTATCATGAATATAAATCTGGGAGACCGCTTCACAGAAGACTTACTGTTAAAAATATTAATAGATTCATAATTTATGTTTTAAAATATAAATTTTTTTTACCGAAATCGATAGAGTAAAATACGTTGTTTTACTTTGGCATTGGTCTAATTCCGGAACGGTTTTCCCTTATTGAACCAGTCAAATACTTCGCTAATTTCTTGGATACGACTTCGGTTATAATGCGAAGTAAAATGGTACCCTATTACTTTACGTGCGTCTACTTCGACAATTATCTATCTATGACTTCATTGAATATGCGAAGTAAATCAAGGAAATTCTACTAATATAACTTTGGTGAGCATGCTATTATTAAGCAAAGCTTAATTGAAAAAAGGACAATAATTGTCTCCGACCTCTTTGTGATTTGTTGTTTTCCCTTTAAATACTTCTTGCTTTAATAGTACATCAAACAATTAATTATATTTGAAATGCTAATTTATTGTTTATTATAAACACATTAAAGAAAAGCGTGTAATAGTTGTGGGGAAGATTGGCTGATATTGATTGCCAATAAATGAAAACTGAATGATTCAATGCAAAGGAAAGGGTAATCCAGCCTTCGTTGGATATTTATTGCGAAATGTATTGTGGCCTTCCCTCGCACCATAAGTTTTTTAAACTAGTTCAGTATAAAGATAGTGGGCGAATCTTGATATTTTTAAATTGCATCAATTTCTTTTAACACGAGAAAAATCAATGATGGATAAAGCATTGATTAAAACTTGAATCCCTGCTGCGCATAAGCCTACATTGTTCGTATTACTCAATGACTGGCTTGCGCTGCCAAGAGTGAATGTCGAAATATGAACTTGGTGGAACTTTTTGTATCGGACTACTTTCCGGTGAACTACTGATGTAGGCTTTAGAAGTCTCCTGCCACAGGCCGCCAACACGTGCCCCTCATGATTACGGATAACTCCTCCAATACCATAGTTGTTGTTCGAGTCCAAGAAACTGGTATCCACATCTAAGAGAAGGTGGCCTTAAGGCGTGGCACTCCACTGTGTTGGTGGTTTTAGCCTGGGCAAAGGATGGTTGATCGAGTACTCCCGCGTGGCCAGATGAAACTCTTCTAGGATGTGAGAGGGGTTATCTGGTTCTGGTCGCAATTCCATCATCTTGATATCATGCACTCTTCGACATCTTGCACCCCATACCGTCCAAGTCTGACACACAAAGTCCTCAAGTTCTACTTTATCAGTGTGATCCATCAACCACTGGCACACCTTGTGCGTGTCGTAGTTCCTATGTTGCTTTAGCCTTCTGCAGACCTCATTCTCTATGCAGAGACTCTTCACACCAGGGCAATAGAAAAGAGCAATAATTTTGTAGCAGACATTACAAAGGCTAATCGGTTTGAATTCCTTTGTCAACAATGGATTGGGAACTTTTGGAATAAGAGTAATGATAGTATTGTTCCCACTGTCCAAAGAGGATCACTCATTAAGTATTTTTAGAGATGCCGCTGTGACATCCTAGATAAAGGATCTACAATAACAAAGCCCAAAGCAATTGTTAACTCAAGCCCATGCAAGATAGCAAGCTCATGCAATAGCTGTACATCTGATCCAATAAACTACACAATCGAAGGATTGTTCCAGAACAAAGGAATTGGTTAATTTGTTGTAACAAACTTTAGATCCAATTACAGATGTCAAAATCTTAGTGATACCATTTGTACATAAATACTGTAAATGTTATTCGTGAAAATCAATCAGTAATGAATCCATTTTTACTANAGACGATACCATCAATCCTCTTTTCATTTCTTGGTGTCGCCAGGACCAACTCTTGTTCTCATTTCTGCTAGCCTCCATGACCGAAGCTGTGCAAGCCCAGATGATTGGCTGCATCACCTCATCCCAACTCTGGACTCGAGTCTCACGACTCTTTGCAACCAGATCAAAAGCTCGTGTTATGCAATACAAATTGCAACTCCAAACACTGAAAAAAGGCACACTAAGCATGAAAGATTATCTCAGTAAGATGAAGGGATACATGGATCTTTTAGCTGCATGTGGACATCCCGTTACAGACGAGGATCAGATACTTTACGTTCTTGGTGGTGTAGGCATGGAGTATGATTCCGTAGTAGTGCACGTCACCTCAAGAGTAGACACTTTATCTCTACCCGAAGTTGGCGCACTCCTGTTATCTCATGAAGGAAGACTTGATGCCTACAATCTCAATGCTAATAACACATCAAACTTCGTCAATGCAGCCACTCTCTTTCATCAAAAGAAGAGTGAAACCCAACAATCCTTTCAAAACTCTCGAGGACGTGGCCGTGGCAGAAATTCCAGAGGGGGTCGACGAGGATGGCATAACAACAATGGACGTCCAATATGTCAAATTTGTGGAATACCAGGGCATGTTGCTGAAATATGCTACTACCGTTTTGAAAAAGATTTTGTTCCAAAATCTCGACAGCCATCACAAAACCTCAACAGGTCTCCTCTGTCAAATTTACCAGCAGCTGCTCTTGCCACTGCCTCCTCTGAGTCAGCAACTGAAGATTGGTGGTACCCTGATTCGGGTGCCTCGCATCATGTTACAAACGAGCTTGGAAATCTCACCCTTGGGACAGAGTATTCTGGTAATGGTAAAGTCCAAATGGGGAATGGTGCAGGTTTGTCGATCTCACATATTGGACACTCTAAATTTCGACCACCTTTTTCTTGACATCCTTTTCTACTGAAAAATCTACTTCGTGTTCCTTATATTACCAAAAATCTTCTCAGTGTTAGCAAGTTTGCCCGTGATAATTGTGTCTTTTTTGAATTTCATCCACGTTTTTGTCTTGTGAAGGACCTAGCAACACAGACGGTTATTCTCCGAGGAACTTTACATGATGGACTATATAGGTTCGACCTTGGGACGCCCCTCCCTGTCCTGTCCTCTTCAGCAGCCTGCCTCAGTACAAATCTCTCATCTGCAAAGTCCCCTACTCATTTACAGCATTCAATCAAAGTGTCCAATAGCATGTTAAATCAATGACATTCTAGACTAGGCCATCCTTCTTTGCCTGCTATGAAACAAGTTTTATTACGTTGTAATGTCTCTATTCCCAGAAATGAAGTACTTACATTTTGCTCAGCGTGTGCACTTGGTAAAAGCCATCGTCTCCCTTTTCCCAGATCACACACTAAATTTTCAGCACCTCTTGAACTTGTTTATTCTGATGTTTGGGGGCCTGCACACACTGTATCTAGGAATGGCTTCAAGTTTTATGTTAGTTTTGTTGATGCTTTTAGTAGATTTACGTGGATATACTTTCTAACATATAAATCCGAAGTCACCAAAGCCTTTTTACACTTCAAAGCATATGTTGAAACTCAACTTGATAGAAAAATCAAAGCCATTCAAACCGATTGGGGAGGGGAGTTTCAAGCTTTAACATCCTTTCTTCAAACCCATGGGATTAATCATCGGGTCTCCTGTCCTCACACGTCACAGCAAAACGGAGTTGTTGAACGCAAACACAGACACATTGCTGAAGTAGGTCTATCTCTTCTTGCACATGCATCCATGCCCTTGATGTTTTGGGATGATGCCTTTCTCACTGCAGTCTACCTCATTAATCGCCTTCCAACTACTGTTCTTGATAATAATATCCCTCTTCATAAGCTATATAATAAACTTCCAGATTTATCCTTCCTCAAAACTTTTGGATGTCTGTGCTTCCCATGTCTTAGAGATTACAACAAGCATAAACTTGCTCTTCGATCCACTCCCTGCACATTTCTTGGATATAGTGCCAAACATAAGGGGTATAAATGTTTGAGTTTGGATGGCAGATTATACATTTCTCGTCATGTAACATTTGACGAACACAGCTTCCCCTTCTCTCAGCACCATAACTCTTCAGTCCCTCCACTACAATCTAATTCTGCTTCTAGTTTATTTCTTCCTCAAATCTCGGCTCCTCTATCATCAAATTTATCCCCCTCTTTCTCAAATTCCCTACCATCCACTACTGTCTCTATGAGTCCACAACCTTCTCCGGCCTCTACCACAATTATTCCTGACTCATCACCCACTGCCTCTATACCCATCAACTCAACAAACTCTGGTCACTCTCATAGGAACTTCCATTCAATGACTACTCGTTCCAAGGCTGGTATTTTCAAACCAAAGGTCTACTTAACAGATAGCTCTCTACCTTGGGAACCCTCTACTTTTCATGAAGCTCGTTCTCATCCAGAATGGTGCAAAGCTATGGAATACGAATATCAGGCTCTCTTACAAAACCACACTTGGTCTCTTGTTAAAACCCCCCCTAATACTCCCATAATAGGCTGCAAATGGGTGTTTAAAACAAAAACAAATCCAGATGGCTCGGTTGCTCGCCACAAAGCAAGACTTGTCGCCAAGGGTTATTCTCAAACTCTTGACCTTGATTACACTGATACTTTCAGTCCTGTGGTCAAACCAACTACTATCCGATTGGTTCTCACCATTGCAGTTTCTCATGGCTGGCATATCTCTCAAATTGATGTACACAATGCATTTCTTCATGTCAATCTCAATGAAGAAGTATATATGTGTCAACCGTCGGGTTTTGAAGTTATCACCACTTCTTCTCCTCTTGTTTGCAAGCTTAACAAAGCTCTCTATGGGCTGAAACAAGCCCCAAGAGCTTGGTTTGACAGATTACATGAAACACTCAATCTTATGGGATTCACCAACTCTCGTGCTGAGTCTTCCCTGTTTATCAAAAAGGATGCTCACTCTGTTGTTTATATTCTCATATATGTTGATGACATTCTCATTACAGGCAGTGACAGTGCCCAAATTCAGAGTATTATTCAACAGCTCAGAAATAGATTTGTTCTTAAAGAACTTGGTGAACTCTCTTATTTTTTGGGAATTGAAGTACATAAATCTGTCAGTAGTTCTCTGTTGCTTACACAGACCAAGTATGCTCGAGACTTGCTCTCGAAAACAAAGATGCTTCGAGCCAAACCTTCTCCTACTCCAATGATTACCAGTCTCAAATTATCCTCACAAGATGGGGATGTGTTTGAGGATCCAACATTGTATCGTAGCACAGTTGGTGCTCTTCAATATTTGACAATCACCAGACCTGACATTGCCTTTAGTGTCAATAAAGTATGCCAATTTATGCAGAATCCTCTTACTTCTCATTGGAAGGCTGTCAAGAGAATATTACGTTACATTGCTGGCACACTCGACTGTGGTATTTGCCTCAATGCTACCTCTCATTTTTCTCTTCATGGATATTGTGATGCAGACTGGGGAAGTGATCCTGATGATCGTCGCTCTACATCAGGTTACTGCTGGTTCTTTGGCACTTCTCCAATTTCTTGGAGTTCTAAGAAACAATCTGTTGTTTCTCGTTCGAGTACAGAAGCAGAATACCGAAGCCTTGCAAATGCTACTTCTGAATTATTATGGCTCCAGTCCTTGTTATCAGACTTACATATCTCTCTCTCCACTACACATGTGCTCTGGTGTGATAACCTTAGTACAATTGCGTTAAGTGCAAACCCGGTACTTCATGCTCGCACAAAACATCTTGAACTTGATCTTCACTTTGTCTGTGAAAAGGTTTTATCGAAGTCTCTGTCAGTCCGACATGTCCCCTCGATTGATCAAACGGCAGATATATTAACCAAGCCACTCTCTGCTGCTTCTTTTCACCGCCTACGGTCCAAACTCAGCATGGATTTTTCCTCCCCGATGAGTTTGAGGGGGCNCAAGCTCATGCAATAGCTGTACATCTGATCCAATAAACTACACAATCGAAGGATTGTTCCAGAACAAAGGAATTGGTTAATTTGTTGTAACAAACTTTAGATCCAATTACAGATGTCAAAATCTTAGTGATACCATTTGTACATAAATACTGTAAATGTTATTCGTGAAAATCAATCAGTAATGAATCCATTTTTACTGAGAATCAAAACTTTTCCTTTTCTTTAGCTATCCTCTCTAATAATATGCCAATAATTCTGATAGAAAAAGGTCGACATCCCGTTGGGGCCGGGAGCCTTGTCTGGACTCACATAAAAAAGATCATTTTTAATCTCCGATGCCGAAAACTGAACACACAGGATCGAATTCATACTACTTGTAACCATTGGTTCAATACATTCAAGCACATGATGCATGGTTGTTTGATGCAAATAAACCATCAAAATAATCAATAGTAATCTCCGCCATACCTCGCGAATCATGCACCCAGTCGCCATGACGTGAAACCAGTCCACTGATGGCGTTCTGCACTTTTCTCATTGATGCTTGTCTGTGGAAGAATTTGAAATTTTGTCTCCGAGGCCAGCCAATCCGCACTTCTTCGTTGTCTCCAGTACAACTCCTCCTGCGTACTTAGCTTCTCAATTTCATTTTCAAGCTGATTGATGTCATCACTCTCATATAGCCATCGGTAATGAGTGAGGAGCTTCGCAAACTGTTCGCGTTTTTTCTTAAGTTGACGCGGGAATAACTGGAAACGTCTCCTAGCCCACATCTGGAGTTTTTTTGAATGCTCTAAGTGATTATTAAATAATACGATTTACTCTGTTTCTTGATATTTGTATGTTTCTTCTGTCATGCTTCGTTGTTTATATAAAAAAAAAGTTGAAAAAAAAGTTTTCGAAAACCAAACTAAAATATAAAGCAAGTTATTTAGATGTGAACCAAATATCATAAATTTGAAATTCACGAAATATTCAGATGATAACTAATTTGGTCCGTCGATATATCTCCTTGTTTAATTTGGTCCGACTGGTTAAACTGCTGTTTAGCACAATAATTGTATGAATCCTTGACATATCAAGTTCAAGATTAAGCCCTCCTTTTCCAACAGTAGAGTAAGATGGATAACCCAACATATGCCATTTCCATGGATAAAAAACTCCATCCCACTTCTGATCAGACCACCGAAGTCGAAGAAGCGGAATCAAAATTTTCAAAGGTAACCAGAGAAAGAAAACGACAGTAGGTCGGATAAGCCTTTAGTCATAACCTTTAATTTTGAACTTAAACTCTGCCGCAGAAGAACATGCATGATAACCATCAATTACTAAAAGAAATAATTCACTTATATTTGATCACTGTCTTTAGTTTAGTAACTTAATTTCCTCTTCTGGTATCTCAGATTTTCCTGTGACGCTATCTACAACAGTTGCACAGTCATTGAAAGATATACCATTCGCACCATGATGTAAAAGTTTGAACTTCAATATTTTAGATTGTATCTGCAAACTTTACTGTATTAGATTGTTTTCTATTACAGCAGAGTGCAACAATTGTTTAGTCTACCGGTATTCAAATATGTAGCTATTTTCACCTACCAAACTAGCATGTTTCGAACTCAAGTGTGATTGACCATTACTCGTAAATATTTATAAAATCAATTCTGCTCGAACTCAATAGTGATCAAGCTAACTTGATGTGGATTTGATTAGTCTGCATTCAAGTTGAGCTTGGTGCACAACTAGCAAGTCTCTAAGCTCACTTGCAATCTTCGTCCAATTGTGTAAAAAAACAGTTTAAATATTAACTTATCAACCTTTCTTTCGGTATGAATTCACTCATTTCATCTTTATATATTAGAACGTATAACTTCTGAAAAAACGATATAGAAAAGAATTAGTGACTAATGGAGAAATTCAAGTAGATAATAGCGCTATAACCAAACCAAGAGTTTAACCATAAAATTGGAGCTCGATCTTGATCACATCACATATTTTTTTAATGATGTGGTAATCTGCAGTCGCTATCTTTTGTGTTAATTGAGTAAATTGGAGCTCCACGAAATCCTTTTCACATCACATGTTAGGGCATGGGGTTAATCACATAAAAGGGTATTTTCGTCAATATGGCCTCCATTGCGAAAAGAAATGTCAAATGAAATCAAATCACTAACAAAGCTGATGGCTTCTAAAGCAAAAACCTAAAAATGCTAACACCGAGGAAGAGAACAACAAACGACCCAAGATTCTTCTGTCATACTTCATCGGACGCTTGTTCTCCATTTTAGGGTTCATCATTAGCTATTCAGTGAATCAATCACCGCACATGCGGCCGCTCTGTTTCCCAGGTTCTTTTTATGACTCCGTTTGGTCGAAGGAGTGAGGATTTCAGCTGAGGGAATTGATTGAATCGAAGAAAATGGAGGATTTTTCTTGAATTCTAATTTTTTTGCAAGAATTGCACATCAGGGGCTAAGACGAGTAATCTGGAATCGTACATTTTGCGGAAATAGTTTTTGTTCTATCCAAATTGCAGGTACATGAATTGAAATCCCTGATATTTTCTTCGATATTTATGTGTAATCTTTGTGCTGTTTATCTTTGGTTTATTTGTTGTTTCCATCAACTAATCATCGTTTCCGAATATGCAAATTGATCTGGATTTTATGGAACAGAAATTTGGTTTCACTGCCTTACCCGAACGTTGCCGCATCAGAGTTTTTTCTTTCATCTATTAATACTGGCTTGTTTTCGAGAAACCCTTTTCATTCCACGAACTTGATATGATCGTTTGTGACTAAAACCTTTTGATGGCATTTGAATCAACGCTTTCTTCATCCCTTATATAGTAAGATCGTATGATGGCAAGTTCAACGTTCGTGTTGTTCGATTTTCCCAAATTTGATTAGTTTTAGTTGGCGATGAATGTAATTCTTGACCATAACCTTTATCGTTTAAACATTGAAACTGGAAGCTTCATGCTTTGAAGATTTGTTTACGACTCTTTGTTTTTTTGTCCCTTTAAAAGCTTAGTATTCGGATTTAATTTCAATTAGCTGCTTGACTTGAACTGTGCTGTTTTTTATAGTTTAACTTTGTTTTTTAGGGCAAAATATGTCAAATCTGACGTGGGTTGTAAGAATTTAATCTATATGAATCTGGGGTTGGAATAGGAGAGAATTCCATGCTTAAGGTATTTTTCAGTCGTTGATTGTTGTGCGAAGGTTTATCTAGTGTTTTTCATGGTGTGTAGATGTTGAGAAAAACAAAGATGAATGCATGTGATGTTACCAATTTGGATACGGATGCTCTTTTGCCACCTCGGAAACGCCTGCTCGCAGGATTGAAGAGACAGAGTTCTGATGTTAATTTCCCAGTACTGTCCACTTCTAGTAGTTCTGGGAGGGAATTTGATGCCCATCTTAATCATCTTCTGAGCTCCATATTGAGTAACCCTAATACAACAAATGTGGAGATTGTTGAAGCCTCTAGGCGTGCCGCCACAGAAGCTGCAAAGATGGCAGGGATAGCGAGAGCTAATGCCGAAGATAAGGCTGCGAAAGCAGCAAAGGCAGTGGCAGCTGCCAAGAGTGCCTTGGAACTTGTTGCTACTCTTTCAGAGGAGGCTTCAAAAAAGGAACGTCTCAAAAAGAACAAGTTGAAGAAGCACATACCTGTTGAATCATTGTACAGTAAGAACAAAGGGAAAACTAATTGTAGAGCAGATGAAGAGTTAGCCAGGAATTTGCACCGGTCCATGAACAGTTCCCCAAGAATATCAAAGAGCTCATTGAGTTCTGATGCAAAAAATCACAAGCATAAGAGGCTTAAGTGTTCGGCCTCTTTTGAGAAAACTGGCATCCACGGTGGAGATCTTGTCGGGGAAGGAAATCGACCTTCCATAGCCACCAGCATTGGAAATGGTATACTAGAAGAGGTAAACACTGAAGGTCCTGTAAAAGAAATAGAGATATCGAGGGTAGACTTGAACACATCAAAATCCGACGAAGTTGGTGAACCAACATTATTTTATCGGGAAGAATTGCACCGCAGTACAACTGATCGAACAAAGTTGAAACATGGGGAGATAGAGATACTTGATTCCAAGGATAAAGATGCTGATTCATTTGATGGTCTTGGTAAAAAGAGAGGAAGGACTAAGCAGAAAAAACTGCCTTTGAGCATTTGTAGTTTCAGGGATAAAACTGGCCCTAAAGAGCAGCAGAAACCCATAGACTTGCCACATTCAGAGGACAATCCGATCGGAGCTGCAGCAGGCAATCATCCCTCTTTTCCTGACAGTTTGATTCCTGTGGAGAGAACATCGATGTGGAAGTGCCAGGCATTCAAGGCACCAGCCTGTGTCAAGCAAAATAAAGTTATACGTTCATAGTTCTATTCGGACATTGAGAAACTATCTCGATAGGGGTGAACGGGCAATGTATTCAGAACAGGTACGTTTTTTATTACTCATATCAGTACTGCTGTCCTTCCGTTTGAGCCTTAGATCGACAAAAAAGTGCATAAGCATTGGATTGAAAAGTGCAATGCTTAGTCCTCCTTTGTAAATCTAAGACTCTTGCTAAATCTGGGCATTACTCGTAGAGTAGTCTGAAATAAGCAGAGCAGGTTGTTTTTTTTTGTTATAGATAAAGCCTTGCGTCTCTTTTTCTTTTCTTTTCTTTTTTTTTTAAATTTTCTTTTTGCTTGTGGTGGTCAGTACACTGGTTTGAACTTAAATATTTATTGAACTTCTTAATTCTTGATTGCTTTGTAAATTTTAGTTGAATCATATCAATTTTGTTTTAATCTTTTATATACTATAGTCCCCTACACCAAATAGATACCATAATCCTCTTCATATATCTTTGTTGTATCACCTACCTATTTTTTGTCCAATGTAGCAACATCTATAACACCAAATATTACACAACATTTGCAATTTTGCATCAATTGCAGAGAATAAGAATGACGAAACCCAACTTTAAATGGCACACTTTCTGGAGTTTCCTTGTGTCTTTTCATCTAGAAAACGTTCGAAGATGAATGCATTATCTGGCTAACTATTGCTATCCTTGTCCTTCCTAGAATTGTTTTTCAATCTTAGGGATGCAAAGAAATCACATTAGATTTCAATATTATTAATTTTTTTCAAATTCAAGCTTGATGTCAAATTTTTTAGCAGCAGAAAGTTAGAAGTATAAGTTTAACTCCGACCAAGAGTTCGAACATTAATTCGATTCATTTAGTTTGGATTCGAGTCCAAGCTTGTGCAGTTTGTAGCAGAAATCGAATAATATTTTAACTATCTTGGAAAGTTTGTGAACCGAGCACCCCAATTCTGTACTCTCTCATTTTCTTCATTAGCAATATTCCGGAAAAAAAAAACAAAGAATGAAAGAAAAGAAAAGAAAACCACACTTCAAACGGTAATATATCTTTTTCAAACTAATCGAATAAGCAATTAGCTTATCAATCATAATCAGCAAAGTCAAGAAACTATAATTGGTAATCGTTCAAAATAAGTTAGGAATCAGTGCTGCAGTATTTCATTGTTCAAAAGTTTACATAAACTTCAAAACATACTGTCCAAAAACAATACCAAGAAATGTCGCTATTGCAATGCCAAAAATACCGGCAAGAATACCAGGAATGATTAAAGAACTCCATCCATTTGCTGTAGCCATACCACAAGCTGTCGTCGGGCCTCCGACATTTGCATTGGAGGCTATAAGTAGTGATCTCAGTTCAAACCCAAACAATTTTCCTACCCCGAGAATAAAAGCTAGATGTACTGTTATCTGAACTAGAGAAAATAAAAAGATACTTGGTGCTGTGCTTATAACATTCCTGATGCTTCCACTTGCGCCAATGACTGTGAAAAACACCTAACACAAAATATAGATAAATCATTCATAAATGAATTCCAGTATATTGTAAGTGATAAAATACAAATGTGTAATTAATGGATTGATTGTTTTTTAAACATGAGTTGATTAGATGAAGCAAATGTGTAAAAGGGTAGCATTCATTTCGCAAGCATATTGACTTTTTGAATTTCGGTTCTTATCATTACATGCTAATAGGAAGCAGTATTCTAAACATATCTCCAGAAAAAATTCATAATTTCGTGGTGGCCCAATTTTAGGATATTTAGCATGTGAGACGTGTGAAGATACCAAGTTCATAAATGCTAAAATGCAGTATGAAGATTTGAAATGATACAAAAGAAAAGGTGTCATAATGTTCTCACCTGCATCAATATCAGTGCCATAGACTCACTGGAAGGTGCGAGAAAAGAAAACTGATCCGGAAAAATGGTTGCCAGTGGTGACCCATCAAAGCGGCAGCTATCTTCCAACCATCTTGACCAAGTGATCGCATTGGCACCATCAAGCAAGAAAGCTAACAGCAGGTTGCCAGTGGACCGCATTACTCGGTTCATATCCGCTCTATATAGCAGCAATGGCACAGCCAATGGCATCAGATACTCCAACACAACTTTATAAGCTGGCGCTTCACTCGCAATAATTCCCAAATTACTCGCCACAAGACCGATTAAAGTACTGACCAACGCACCACTCAACATGCATGCTCCCGATCTTGGTCTTTTCCGACCTTCAATTACACAAGGAAGAGATGGAAAAATAAAAATAGACCCACTCTCAGTATGATATCGCTCCAGCCCCTTACCAATCCGGACTCTACCCTCTTTCCTTCCATTCCAGGAAACCTCTCAAGAAACCCAGATCCCTAACCATACATTCCCTCATACAGTACAATCGTAAACCCCAACTCGCCGGAGAAACGCCCCGTGTGGTGGTCGTAACATCTGGAAAGGGTGGTGTCGGCAAGACCACCACAACCGCGAACATCGGTCTGTCGCTTGCCCGCCTTGGCTTCTCAGCAGTTGCTATCGACGCCGATGTTGGCCTCCGGAACCTCGATCTTCTCCTCGGGCTTGAGAATCGTGTGAATTACACCGTTGTCGAGGTGCTCAATGGCGACTGCCGCCTCGATCAAGCCCTTGTTCGCGACAAGCGCTCGTCGAATTTCGAGCTTCTTTGTATTTCGAAACCCCGGTCGAAATTGCCGTTAGGGTTCGGGGGGAAGGCCTTGACTTGGCTCGTTGAAGCATTGAAAGCCCGCGAAGAAGGCCCCCCGGATTTCATTCTAATCGATTGTCCAGCTGGGATTGATGCAGGGTTTATTACTGCCATAACTCCTGCTAATGAGGCGGTTCTTGTGACCACACCAGATATCACAAGCCTGCGGGATGCGGACAGGGTTACGGGATTACTTGAATGCGATGGGATTAGGGATATTAAGATGATTGTGAATCGGGTTCGAACGGATATGATAAAGGGGGAGGATATGATTTCAGTTTTGGATGTGCAGGAAATGTTAGGTTTGCCATTGTTGGGTGTGATTCCAGAGGATTCCGAGGTTATCAGGAGCACAAATCGAGGGTATCCGTTGGTATTGAATAAACCGCCTGCGCTAGCAGGATTAGCGTTTGAGCAGGCGGCGTGGAGGCTGGTGGAGCAGGATAGTATAAAGGCGGAGGAGGAGCCAAAGAAACGTGGTTTCTTCTCTTTCTTTGGAGGCTAGGACTTGATGACACCATTTTCGGAGGATGATCTTTGTGCTTGGTTTTTGGACAAGAAGCATGTATAGTAGGGGAAGCAAGTTAGCTGGTTGATGTGAGCTTAGTGTGCTTGGATAAACATGATTTGAATGTGATACGTTTCTTGGCAATTTTATGGTTCATTTTCTTTGCATATTGATGGATGGGCTTCGTGAGATTTATCCAATTGGAAGGTTGCAGATATTTTTAGAATAGAAATAGACTAGGTAGGGCACCTCAATGCTTGAGGTGTCTTACCCAAGTTTGTCGTTTAGTGTATAAATATTTATAAGTTTTTTTAGAGGAATTAATGAGAAGTTTGTATTTGTCTAGGTGTTATATAAAAATATAATCTAAAAAGATGTAAATATTACGAGTATATTAAATTTTTATTTTTTTATCAATGTTTATATGATTGATATTTTTAATTGTGCATGTATTCAATAAATTAAAAAAAATGAAAGAATATGGATTTTACGAAAGTGATAATACGTAAGGAAAAGATTGAGTTGATGTTCATGTTGAAAAAGCCTAACAACGTACGTGGCTCAAATTGAATATAAAGTATTTGATTATTTTAAAATCTAATGAGGGATAAATTTTATAAATAAGATAATTTAAATACGAAAATAGGGTATTCATATAAATAAAAGACATGACAACATATTTATCAAAATAACATAATCACATCATAATGTACATAATATTTACATTGCGATTTGCAAAAGTGTATAATCAGAAAGTACAAAAAGCGATGTACAGACTGTCACAAAAGAAGGTCGACTTTAGTTCCTGAACACTGGTTTGAAGCTGAGAGGAAAAACAAATTAGTATGAAAAAACANAATTTTTTATTTATTGTACAACTGATACGTAACTGAGCGTAATAAATTTTTTAAACTGTTGTTATCTTAGTTCATTTATTGTGCACAAATTACACATACTTTTTTCAACCAGCTAAGCAACCTATGAGTGAGCTCAGGAGTTTTTTTTAGGTCATCCATCAACAACTGATACAGCCTAAATTGTGCTATTCTCACCAACCTAGCCTAAATATCCATGGTGCTTCTAATAAAATAACAAGAAAGCAATCGAATTTATGAGGCATTACATTAGTTATACATCAAGGGAATGATTATTCTGCGAAGAAATACCAAGAGAAGACATGTTATTTGGAAAGTATATACGAACATTATATTCTACAATGTGTTTGTCATAAGGTAAATAATAGGCACATTTTGTTAACACGTACTAACTTTTTTATTCAGTACAATATATACGTTTATGAAAAGACTTGATACGTAAACATTTTTTTTAAGAAATTACTAACGAAGCAATTTAAAAAGTGTGGACAATGTAAATACCTTAGTCCTTTTTAGCATGTTTTGGGACATTCTCTGTTATATCATCTCTGGAGTCGAGGCTTCTCTTGGCGGTTGAACTGATTTGATGATCGGCTAGCGTAGTTGGAATATGTTGTTTCTGTGTGTTTGAAGTGCTTGCTTGAGATTCAGGCGTGGGTATTGTGGGCAGCAACGTTTTCTGAACATGTGAAGACAAGCTCTGCTCTTCAGAACTCTGCGATGCTGATGAGGCTTCAGCATGTGGAAGACATGCAATGAAGGTATTTCATACGAATGTTCTCCCTCTTGCTTCAGAACCTGGCACTCGGAGGCTCGAAAATGGTAACGGTTTCCATGCTTGAGGAAACCATACAGTAGGTAAAGTTCCTCAAAGACCAGATTTCATGGCTTTACCAACAGGCCATGGTTTCAGAGTTCACTTTCCATGTTCACCATCAGTAGTAGTGTGATTTGTTCAAGGATAACACGGAGGATCAAGTTCAGATAGTGAACAAGGAATCTTGGTTTCAGTATGGAGAAAATGCAACCTTTAATGCGTAATATACGCATGCAGTTGTAAATTTAAGTGATTTGTTCCGTAAATATTTTGATGTGTTAATTAACTGTGGTTGAGGAGTTTATATGTAGACTGTGATAGTTTTAGTCTTATCCGATGATGTTGGGCTGAGAAAAAAAAGTAGAGTTATGCGAGAAGCTACACGAACATTGTGCGCTAAATAAACCAAGGTAAGATACAAGGGGCGGACCAAAGGCGGAGTAAATCTAAGGGAACAGAGAGACATAACAAGAGAAGAAGAACGAAACCAAGATATAAAGACGAGTGCACAGGGAGAAGGTGAAAAAGCATAAAACAGTAGAGTCTTACCAGCCTTGAGAAGGGAAATAGCGCCGCAGCAGACGGAGCAACGAGAAAATGGAAGCACGAAAACGCAGAGAGCAAAACAAGCAAGCTCTTTTTTTTTGACGTAGGCTGTTCGTTCCAGACGGGAATATGGATGAAGGAAAAGCAAGATAAGGAAAACAGAGAAAGACGGAGGAACTGAAAAGGCGAAGGAAAAGAGGTGCAACCGGAAGCAAGTTGTGTGGTGAAGGAAAGAGCAAGCCCCACGTGGTGCTGGGCCTGGCCTTTGTTGTTGGTGGAGTGACACGTAGCTGGAATGTGACCTGGTACCTGAAAGAAACTGGCCAATTTGAGAGTTTGAGGGCTTTAAGTATAAGTAGATTTCCATTTGACACAAAATATCTTTTTAGATTGTTTATATTAACACCCATGTGGATAACAAAAAGTAATAATATTTTAGACCTTTTATTTTTTTAAATCAGACATAAAACTTTTTAATAATAATAATATATGTATCTGAGTTTTTATAATATAAGACTTTACAAACCTCGTTTGCTTAATTAACTCAAGATATATTCGTGTACGAACCGGGCTAAATTTTGAAATGCCAATCGGGCGACACAAAACGCGACTCTAAGAATAATCGCATTCATGATATATTGACAAACGACAAATTCCAGATACGAGTAGAAGCTTCGGGAAAGCAAGTGAATTTGCCTCCTCTCGCTCCTGCAAATCGATCCTCCTAGAAATCTCACCAATTATATAAACCCGTCACCCCCTCGTTCGTAACCACCAGTGGAAATTTGTCTATCGCTATATCTTAATTTCTTTCATTTTCAACGATTTGTTCATCATTTTACTCTTGTTCATCAATGGCGGATGCGCGGATGGCCGATGCAGAGACTTTCGCTTTCCAGGCGGAGATCAACCAGCTTTTGAGCCTGATTATCAACACTTTCTATAGTAACAAGGAGATTTTCCTTCGCGAGATAATCAGCAACTCATCCGATGCGTTGGATAAAATCAGGTTCGAAAGCCTGACGGATAAAAGCAAGCTCGATGCACAACCGGAGTTGTTTATCCGCCTCGTACCGGATAAGGTTAATAATACGCTTTCAATCATAGACAGCGGTATCGGAATGACTAAAGCAGGTATGGGTATTGATAATCGCCTTCTTGTTTTTATTGGTGAAAATTTTTAGTCACGTACCAATGATTTGGCCCAGGAAGTGGTGTGATGCTTTTGTGTTGATACTCGATGAACGATAATGAACCCACACGATGATCTGATTCTGGATGAACCTGAAATTTTTTGGAAGTAGTAGTTTCTGCTGAGCGGTCCAGTGAGTTTGTGTGTTGTTATACGAGAGGAAAATTTGGGATGATGGATGGGAAGAAAAGTTTATTGATTGTTTGTTTTTTAAACTATTTAAGTAGTCGTTGTATTTTGGTAAAAACGTTCGATATGCTTATTTAGTTTAATTGCCTCACTGTGAAGGTTGAGATAAGGGGAAATAGAGTTTAAGATCAACGTTTACTGTATTAAATTCTAAATTAGGTGCTAATGTTGATTCGGTTTTTTTACATCCTTGCAGATTTGGTAAATAATCTTGGGACCATCGCGAGATCTGGAACTAAAGAGTTCATGGAAGCTCTGCAGGCTGGTGCTGATGTTAGTATGATTGGACAATTTGGTGTTGGCTTTTACTCTGCTTACCTTGTAGCGGAAAAAGTCATTGTTACCACCAAACACAATGATGGCGAGCAGTATATCTGGGAATCACAAGCTGGTGGATCATTTACAGTGACCAGGGATGTTGATGGCGAGCAACCAGGGATGTTGATGGCGAGCAACTTGGCAGGGGAACTAAGATTACCCTCTTCTTGAAGGAAGATCAGGTAATTTTGTCTACGATTCAGTCAGTGATATAGAGTAACACCACCTCTTTAAATTGAGAATGTACACGGGGACAATCTTTTTGTAGATATGATTGATTCTTTTATGGTAATTATCATCGTGGTTACTTGTAACTTTTGGTGTTGAATTCTTGAATGCGTTGAAGTCAGGGTGATTTGATGAGTGTTAAAATGATGATGAAATTCAAGGACCTAGAATTATATTTGTGCAAAGTAGTCGCTGCTAATAGTGTGCTCTTGTGCAATGTGCAGTTGGAATACCTTGAGGAGAGGAAAATCAAAGATCTTGTGAAGAAGCATTCTGAGTTCATTAGCTACCCTATTTACCTCTGGACTGAGAAGACAACTGAAAAAGAGATCAGCGACGATGAAGATGACGAATCTAAGAAGGAACAGGAAGGTGACGTTGAGGAGATTGATGAGGAGAAAGAGAAGGACAAGGGTAAGAAGAAGAAGATTAAAGAAATTTCTCATGAATGGCATCTCATCAACAAGCAGAAGCCCATTTGGCTACGCAAGCCAGAGGAAATAACAAAAGACGAGTATGCATCTTTTTACAAGAGCCTGACAAATGACTGGGAGGATCACCTTGCTGTCAAACACTTTTCTGTGGAAGGTCAGCTTGAGTTCAAGGCTGTTCTCTTTGTTCCGAAGAGGGCACCATTTGACCTCTTTGACACCCGGAAGAAAATGAATAATATCAAACTCTATGTCAGGAGGGTTTTTATTATGGATAACTGAGAGGAGATTATCCCCGAGTACCTCAGCTTTGTCAAGGGTGTCGTCGATTCTGATGATTTGCCTCTCAACATTTCCCGTGAGATGCTGCAGCAAAACAAGATTCTGAAAGTCATTAGGAAGAATCTTGTGAAGAAGTGCATCGAAATGTTCAATGAAATAGCTGAGAACAAGGACGATTACAACAAATTCTATGAGGCATTTTCAAAGAACTTGAAGTTGGGTATCCATGAAGGTAGCCAAAACAGATCCAAACTAGCTGATCTGCTTAGATATTATTCTACCAAAAGCGGTGATGAACTGACCAGCCTGAAAGACTATGTAACTAGGATGAAAGAAGGTCAAAAGGAAATATACTACATCACTGGCGAAAGCAAGAAGGCTGTAGAGAATTCCCCATTTCTTGAGCGCCTCAAAAAGAAAGGTTACGAAGTTATCTACATGGTTGATGCAATTGATGAATATGCAGTCGGGCAGCTAAAAGAATATGAAGGTAAAAAGCTGGTTTCGGCTACAAAAGAGGGGCTAAAACTTGATGATGAAACTGAGGAAGAGAAAAAGAAAAAGGAAGAGAAAAAGAAATCATTTGAGAGCTTGTGCAAAGTGATCAAAGATGTCCTCGGTGACAGAGTAGAGAAAGTAGTCATCTCTGACAGGATTGTCGATTCCCCTTGCGTGTTGGTTACCGGAGAGTACGGTTGGACTGCAAACATGGAAAGAATCATGAAAGCTCAGGCTTTGAGGGATAGTAGCATGAGTTCCTATATGTCTAGCAAGAAAACCATGGAGATAAACCCCGATAACGGGATTATGGAAGAGCTGAGGAAGAGAGCTGAGGTTGACAAGAACGACAAATCTGTGAAGGATCTTGTTCTTCTGTTATTCGAGACAGCCCTTTTGACTTCTGGTTTCAGTTTGGATGAACCAAACACGTTTGCTTCGAGGATTCACAGGATGCTGAAATTGGGATTGAGCATCGAGGACGACGACGGCGGTGAGGATACCGACATGCCAGCTTTGGAGGAAGAGGGAACCGAGGAGAGTAAAATGGAAGAGGTTGACTAAGTAGTTAAATGACAGGCTTAGTGGCATGGGCAAAAATTTCTTTTTGACTTTTGATGTTTGTTAAGTGTTAAGTTTTTGCGGGTGATGTTACAAGTGTCTCATAAGCTGATCGTCTCGTGTTACAAATCTCAATTGTATGAATATATACATGTAAGACTGCTTATGTATGGCGACTCAATGTTTCCCATGAAGTAGATTTTGTGGTTGCTCTTTTCTTTTCCTTTTCTAAATCGTTCCCCCTTTCAGATGGTAAGCCCCCGCGTCTCCTATACCACCTCCCTACCACCATTTATATGGGTTATTGCTGCTAGTTTGGAACTACATCTCTCTCTCTTAAAGGTTTATAGGATTGGCTACGAGGGGAGTGAAAGCCTAATGTAAATCTTTTTAGGACATTTATTTAACCTTAGGAAAATGTTCGAAGGTTATTACATCTAATGATCTTTTTTAGGTGGTTACCGGACATTTTTTTAAACATGTTACACGACAAAAAAAAAAAAAGGTTTTATGATGTTAAATATTCTATTAGATTGCTGGTCGCTAACTCATACTCCATTTGATTTCATTTGATTGGAATTTAGAGAATACACTAAATTATTTTTGATCGATGGGTAACAAAATCTTTTTCAATTAAAAATAGATTTGCGAGTATAGTTTGACGTGAGAATTATTTTGAGAAAACTTTCGGTTTGACTCCAATTTTCTGTGTAATGTGATTGTCTATAATTAGAAAATATTGGTCTAAAAACATAAGCGTCATCTATTGTACAAATTTTCCAGAAGAAAAATAGCAATCCCAATGAAACTCACACAATGCATGTTTATCTTGATATGCAAATTCTCATGTGCATCTTCTAATCCTAAACATGCTTCGGACGACAAATGCACGTGGGAAATCTTTTTCTCCTCGTTGTGTTGTGTTGTGTTGTATAATAATAATAATAATAATTCTTATTATTATTTAAAAATTTGGTTTTGTTGTATTTTACTATTTAATTAATTTTGATAATGTCTCCGAGTATATTTCGTCCAATAATATTAAAAAAACTATCCATTATGATGATTCATTATATTATAAATGTCTTTGTACAATAAATCTTTAGCAATGAATTTTTTCGAATGAAAATTTAAGATTTTCATCTATTCAACTCATCTAAATACAAAATCATAATTTATAAAAATAGAAAACTTCAATAAAATAAGTTTAAAATACAAATTTATCATTTTGATTTTATAAAAATAATCATTTCGAATTATAAAATATATGATAGCTACCGAACATATATATGTATATGTATATGTTTAAGCTATGTGGCCATATCAAAAATAAAAGAAGACAAAAAAGAAACAAGATTTTTTAAACTGAACATAGAACCTATTGCCCTAGTCCTAACATGAGCAGCGAGATTTGATGATCCATAATAAAAGACAAACAAGCAAGACTGAAATCCTTCAGCAAGATATTTGCAATCTTCAACCAGCAAACTCAAACTAGAATCATCCAAACCAAAACATTTAAAGCATCAACAACAAATTTGGCATCAGACTCTATAATAATATTCAGATAGTATAGTTCTTTGAGCCTGCTTAGAGCCTCCCGGATCCCCAAAGCTTCCGAAATTCTTGGTTCTTGAATACCCAGAATATTGCCTTGCATTGCCCCCACTACTATACCTGTAGAATCTAAGTAAACAAGAGTGTCACAAAATAATGTGGCACAGGCTCTATTCGGATCCCAGAGAAGGGATTGGATCGAAGAAGGCTGTGTGTGCCTATTAACGATAATGGCGGATCTCTTCTATACTCTATTCCGGCTACGTGTAAGATAAGAAAGAGCTCGATCGGTGGCTTTTTCCACTGCACTAAAAGCCTCTGTCACAGATAGGGAGTGGCTGATTCGGTCCTAGGATGTGCTGTAATCCAATGAGAATGAAGGTCCATAGCAGATGAATACAGCCGGTTTGCACTTTCTTTGCCTCACAATTTCATTACAAATTTTGCCAAAATACTCCACAAAATCGTTGCTGCCATCCCAATATCGCCTGGATTTTTATTACAGACAAGATTGTATCACCATTCAAACAGATTAACCCTTGAACCAATGTTGCTTCCAGTCGAAGTTAGACTCCATACCCTTCACACAAGTGGACATGAAACCATTGCGTGCGTGCAGCCCATTTCTGTCTCATGACGATATAGAGGGCATCACTTTACGATTATGTAATACCTTCATGGTTGGCAAAATGTTGGATAAGCTCCTCCAAAGAAAATTTGGCTGGGACAAATCATCTTCCAAATAACACCCACAATGGGAGGGGCAAAACTATTCAAAAAATTAAATAAAAATGACAAAATATTTAAATATGAATTTGTTTTAGGAAAATATATATTGTAAATAAAAAAGATATCGCCACACATAATAATGCCAGGTTAAAAAGTATTTACATATAAACAAACGTTGACTCTAAAAAAATTTCACACAACAGGAATTATAATTAACAAACTTTAAGTCTCTGTATTTTATTTATAATCAAAATTTTGTGTATACTTCCTCGCAAGTTTTGGTTATTTATGTTTTATTTCTTGCTATTATAGTTGTGGATCAATCTTGATCGTGTATATTTTAATTTTTGATAATTTTAATTATATTTTTTATAAAAATATTAATATCACATTATATATATCGATACCATATAAGTACTACATTAACTTTACATTAATTACATGTTGAAAAAAATATTAAAATGCAAAAGAATACAAAGATTACTAGCTAAAACTGAAAATTGAAAAAAAAATGAGCTAAATGCAATTTTGGTTTTGTATGTTTGTTATTTTACAATTTTGGTAATATGCGTCGTCTAATTTTAGTTTTAGTAGTTTATTTTTTAATTTTTGGTAATTTTAGTTTTTTCATCAAAAATGTTGATGTCAGAATCACGTAGGCGTCATATAGATGTCACATCGAATTCATGTCATATAAACAATTAAATTTGGAAAAATAATAAAGATAACAAATAAAATTAAAATTTGATAACATAGACAATCAAATCATATGTAGACATATGTAAGACTAATATTTCAGTTTTTTTTTTTAAATAGAAAAAAGATAAATACAATTTTTTCACTATCTAATTACAAAATTATATCATCTCGTACATGATAACTTTCAAAAACAAAAAATCTCTTTAATCTATACTATATATAAAGTTTGAGCTTCATAGAGACAAAAATAGACATCAAATTTTTATTTCAATTTTGTCGTTATGTGATACTAATATTACACTTTTGTTTTGTTTTGTTTTAATTTCAATAAACACTTTTATTTTTATTTTTTTATTTTCAAAAATTCAAATAACACTTTAGTCTATTAATAATTTGTAAAATTTTACATTCGTCTTTCGATAATTATAAAAAAATTCTTTATACACGCATTGTGTGTGTATAATAAGTCGTATATATGGTAGATGTGTCTTTCTTTCCTTTGAACATAAGTATTTAAAATTTATTTCCTCTTGGTCTTCCATCTAATCACTCTCCTTATCTAGAGAGTTCCACAGATTATTTCCGAAACCCAAATTCACAATCGCAGACAATAGATTATCGTGGGTTGACTCAATCTGTTAATGGCGTCGTCGGATCTGGAAGCGAAGGCGAGGGAGGCGTTCATCGATGACCACTTCGAACTTGCCATTGACCTTTACTCACAGGCCATCTCCCTAAACCCTAACAGCGCCGACCTCTTCGCCGGCCGTGCTCAGGCCAATATTAAGCTTCGAAACTTCACCGGTATTTTCAGATCAAATTTAATCTCGTATATAGTGTTTTTTTCCCACGATATTTCTTTTCACTCTGATTTCAGCGGTGTATGTTCATATATTTTTCACGACATGACGTTGTGAGATTTTTTTGCTTAACAATTATGCGGATTTAAGAGTAAGATTTGTGTTTGATGTGATTCCTTTCTTCAGAAGAGTGGGGCTAGGTTATGTATTTCAAACAAAGTTAATTTTTCGTTTGCTCGATGTTAGAATCTTTGGATGGTGTTTACATTTGGAGACTTCGGCGAGTAGTTCTGAAAAGTTGCACGTGCTTTTAGTATGCACAACGATGATTCCTTCATGAAATAGGATATAGGCTAGTTGATAAATAGAAATTTTGATTGTGCTGCTTTTGAGACTGATTTTTTCCTCGTATGATGCTTTTTTTTTCTGGAATTGGTTATTGAACTTGCCAAATATATTGTTGCTTTGTGCTTTACAAAATTGGTTTTGAGATTGTTAAACTTGACGGACAGAGGCTGTTGCCGATGCTAATAAAGCAATTGGACTAGACCCGGCGAATGCCAAAGCATATTATCGAAAAGGGTGAGCGTTTACACCTGGTTTCATTTTTTTGGTTTGAAGTGGTATCTGTTTCGTATTTTTCGGATTGAAGGTTCTTTGTCAGAATTTATTATAAGTTATGTTACCGATTCAATAAACAGAAAAAAAAAATTAATTGGTCAGCTTTCAGCTTATTGAATTTTTAAAATCTTAGTTGGATTTTATAATAAACTATATTGCAAGTTTAAAAACAAACTCCTGCTGTTGATTTTCTCTATTTTACGTAATTAGTCTTGTGTCTTGCATTTATCGAGATGCTGTTCATGAGGAATTCTGCAAACTAGGATGTGCGATGAATCTCCTTATACCTATCAGTGCTCTAATCTTCATGCTACATGAGTCACTTGAAGTCATGTTTAATTCAAATCTTATCGGGATGAGCTTTATATTGTTTTTATGATTATTCAGTGTTGAATTTGGTCCCAGTTCAGTTGGCTGCTCAACAAGTCTCTGAATCATGATATATCGTAGTGTCTATTACCTTTTTGTTTAGTGATAGTAAACAAAGTGTATTTTCTGGTGGGGGTTTTCCATAGAGGGCCACAACATTAGTCTGCGCTAGGCATATGATTTTAGATGGGTTTTCGCTGTTACTGATCTCATTTGAGTTGGTTGTAGTTAATGACTTTCTACTGTACTGGCCAAAATGAGTATCATTTATCTTCCTTTATATAACGTTTGTCACGGTAATTTCCTTACAAATGTGGTTCCTTGTTCTGCTCACAGCATGGCATGTATCGAACTTGAAGAGTACGAGACTGCTAAAGCAGCTTTTGAGACTGGTGCTTCTTTAGCACCTGGATCTTCCAGGTTCACAGACATGATAAAAGAGTGTGAAGAACGTATAGCAGGTAACTTATGCTAGATCTATCTTCATTTCATTTTTCAATGGTGATGGTATCATGGCCCAATTAAATATATTGACCTCAACGAAACGTGGTTAAGTTTTTCATGAATATAAAATCGAATCTCCCTGCTGCCTTCTTTCCCTTAATCATGCATTACTTTAGCGTGTCTGTGGACTGGAAGTTAATTTTTTTATTTATACACAATTAATTCATGTTTTTTTTACTCTCCGGGCACGACCGTTTCATTTTATGTTACGCTTTGTTGAAAATGAAGTGTTGGTGTAATTTTTGTCTGGAGAATTTGTGTTGTGCAAGTCAGCCTTGGCTAAGGAATGCTTATGTACATCGCATTTCATTTATCAGAAGCCCATATGTTGTAAATTTTCTTTGATTCTTCCTGTTTAAGTCTCTGATGAATTTACATATGCGTATGATTGATCAAGCGAGCTCTTGGTTAGGAGACACTAGGATAAGTTGCTAAAACAAACGACGGAGAGCCCCCCATGGGGGTTGCTAATCGATTATCTGGCTACCTGCTCTGTCGTTGTAAAAAAAAAGTCTGTTAGATTCAACTCAACTACATCTGTGTTGACACTAAAAATATATGCCTCTTTCATTTAAATTTAGAGTTTTTCTATCTTATTTTTTGTGCTGTTCATATAATTTTCCTCTCCTCCATTCATATTGTACCTATTCTCATTGATTTCATGTTTCTTACCTGTTTCAGAGGAGGCGAACGAACTGCCAACAAAATTAGTTGATAAAGCTCTAGAAGATGTGATGACCCCAAATAATGGGCCTCCAGCCGTTGCCAGACCTAGTGAAGGAACAGAAGTTTCTTCGACCAAACCAAGATACAGGTCAATATATTTTCATGTGGAGTTACTCCTTGGTTTGTTTGTGTAAAATTTGGAAATCGATATATGTCGGATGCGGTATTTCTTTTTATATTATTAGAAGCACTGGAATGCTAGTTTTGGAGGGCTTGTTGGTGATTATCAAGTCTGTCCAAAAAATTATTTTCTGGGTGAAGCTTACTTGTATTATCAGAGTCGGTAATCTTCCGAATTGGTCAAGCAATACCTTCGCCTTCCTTTTCTGTTTGATTTGCGTTTTAACTAACTAGAATATATTAAGAGGGTTCCTTGTTCGTATAAGCAACCCTATACCTCCTATATATTGGAATGTATTGTTCACTTATCAATAAAATATGTTTATTTAATACAATTGTGGAAATTGCTGTGAGGTGCAGCGGTTTCTCAATTATGTGGATCGTTTTCTGCCAGGATGATTTGTGTTTGTCCTTTAATTATTGATAATATGTTTTCCAGGCATGAATTTTATCAAAAACCAGAGGAAGTAGTGGTAACAATCTTTGCGAAGGGTATCCCAGCAGACAGGGTTGTGATTGATTTTGGCGAACAAATAGTGAGTGAATGATCCATTTATTTTACTATGTTTTAAATATCTCTTCAGTAGCGTTTACCAATATGCGTACTCCTTTCCCACTTGGTCTTCAGCTCAGTGTTACCATTGAGGTGCTCGGTGAAGATGCTTACCATTTTCAACCCCGATTATTTGGAAAGGTGAAGTATAAACTTTATGCTTCTCAACTGATTTTGGGTTGATATTATGCTTATGCTTGAACTTGAACTGTATCATATGTCATACCTTCCTTTCTTTTCTTATTTTGTTCTCTTAATCTTCGGTACTAGATTTAAAGCCTTCTGCTACTTACAACCTATGTTTCTTACATTTCTTATCCAACAGATCGTCCCTGCAAAGTGTAGATATGTTGTCTTATCTACAAAAATTGAAATCAGACTTGCCAAAGCTGAAACTATAAATTGGTCATCCCTCGAATACAGCAAGGATGCCGTAGTTGTTCAGAAAGCGACTGCATCATCATCAGGTTCTTCTTAAAGTTCCAAGCGCAGGTCACTTTACTTTGTGGTCCAGTTTACTTGCTTACAACTCATAACTTGACTTTATCAGATAATCTGAAACCTACTTATCCTTCCTCCAAGCCAAAAAGAGTGGATTGGGATAAATTGGAGGCTCAAGTAAAAAAGGAGGTATGCTTATGATATAGTACCCAGTCACCTTTATTGTTCGCCCGGAATTAGTCCATAACTTATGAATCAGCCCTTTAATCACGTGTGACAATTCTCTTGTTCTTTTTCTATCTCAGGAGAAGGAGGAAAAGCTCGATGGCGATGCAGCTCTGAATAAATTTTTCCGAGACATTTACAAAGATGCAGATGAGGACACTAGAAGAGCCATGAGCAAATCTTTTGTATGGCCATCACCTCTTTCATGGACCTAAAATTTACTTATCTTGATAAATCATCTACAAAGGAATTCGGTTGTGTACGTTTTGAATCGAACGTGTGAAACATTTTTCAGGTTGAATCGAATGGGACAGTGTTATCGACTAATTGGAAAGAAGTGGGGTCAAAAAAGGTGGAAGGAAGTGCCCCAGACGGCATGGAGTTGAAGAAATGGGAGTACTGAGGTTATTACATATTTTACCCGTGTGTCATTTTTGTGACGTTATCTTTTGCTCCCGCTCCCGGTTACTTTACTTTTGCTATGAAGTTGTTTATATTTTATTTGTTTTAACGAGTCCAGTTTGCACATTTTTTATTTATGAACTTGTGTTTAAACCTTGAGACATTCGGCTGCATGAGAAACGCTAATGCTTATTTTCTGTTGTGAAGCTTCCCTGTGTACTGATTTGGAATTTTCTTGTTTCCGTTTTCTTGCATTCTGGATTTTTCATTTTTTAGCACAGTCGTGTTATAATCTTATTTCAGTCCAAATATTTGGTACAAGTTTTTTATAATATTTTTTGGCAAAATCCATTTGATTATGAATTTCAAATCTCAACCAGTTGTTTTGTGAATCATTGGGGTTGATTTTTAATTTATCCAAATATAAAGTCATTTTAAATCTTTCGTTCAAATATTCCATAGGATCCACATCTTTCAATGCAAAGACGTGCTTATAGTATTTAGCAGACGGAAATAACAACGGTTTGGTTAATTTGGGTCTAGTAAAATGATACGTAGACATAAGCCAAATTTTCTAAATCATGTAAATTTCGTATCGTTGTATGTTATGTATGATATCGTCTATTTTGAAATTATAATATATATTAATTGCAAGAATTTTGTTCTGTATGGAAATACATAAATTTTAATGATTGTATATCGTATAAGAAAATTTGAAAAAAAATAATGTACGCATCTTTTTGTGGTATTCCTAAATTTCCTATATTTTCTCCGTTCTTAGACGGGAACAAGGTCCTAAATTGCGTTCTCTCCTTTTGCCATTTTCAGAAGCTCCACGTAAATTGAATTTGAATCATTTTTTTAATACTTTAATCCGTACCTTTTCTCTCACCCATGTAAACTGTTTTCATTAAATAAAATCCGTACGTCTTGTCTACGACGACTGATATGTGATTACGTCCTATGGAATATTATCCTAATCCTAAAAAAGGAAGAGATTTAATTGAAAAATAACAAATAAATTGGAAAATAATTGATATGTGATAACGTCCTATAGAATATTATCCTATTTTCCAGTTTTTTCCTTGCCTATCTTATTTGTTTTTTTTTATTTAGTGAAAAAATTAATAAATCTAAATCAAAACTTTAAAAAAAGGTAATTTTAACCTTCACAAAATTTTAATGTATAATTGTCCGGACCCTACCTCCTCAAACTCATTCCCATTTTTTTTCCTCTTTCTAGTGTTTATATTGCTCATTGTTCGACATATTACTATCGATAGGACACAATCCTTCACAAACAATTCAATAATAGCATACAATAACCAATTGTAACAAAATTATTATGAAAATAGACATTAATTCACATATAAGTGAAGAGTAAGTCTTTTGTGAGACGGTCTTACGAATCTTTATCAGTGAGACGGGTTAACCTATCGATATTCACAATAAAAAATAATATTCTTATCATAAAAAAATAATATTTTTTCATAGATGATCCAAATAAGAGATTTGATCCACGAAATTGATCAGTTTGACCGTACAAGAGTTTTTGTAATAAGTGAAACCCAAGAACTCATAATTATAACCCAAAAAAGGATAAATATTTTTTCCTATTTAAATTTAAATACAATGCAAAGAGTACTCTACACTATCACTCTTTTCAAACCATCACTTACTTTTTACAGAGGAAAAAACAACCCTACTCATTCACACAGTTTTTTTTTTTTTAATGTTTTTTCAACTAATAATTTTGCCAAAACAAATACAAATTATGACATCATGCAATCGTCAGCTTATATTCCCGCTATTTTGTTTGTTTCTTCTTGACCACTTCTTTGTGATTCAAATGCTGCATCTCTTCAGTTCTTCACATGAATTTCTTCCCATGTTGTCGTGTGAACAGTAGTCGCCGAATCGAATTAATCGCGTGTATTCTGAAATTATCCCATAAAAAATGAAATTGTAAAAATTCGAGAGAGAAATAAGAATACTCGTCGCTGTACTTTTTCTGGGAGGAGGGAAAGGAAATGTACCAGCGGATGAAGAATTGTACGATTCTTTGCAGTGGAGAATGGCGCCTTGAATTCCATCATGCTGTTCGAGTAACGAGTCGTCTCTCCGGCGGATCGGTGGCTGTGCCGCAGACGCGTATCGGCTCTGTCCCGAATGTCTTGCCACAACTTTAAAACTCCCGATTATGCTCCTCCCATCACCCAACTTTGATACGTTCACCGGAGAAGGTAACGGCGTCAAGGATGTCTTAGACTTCACCTGCTTCTCGTTCTGTCTCTTTGAAACCTTTGCGTACAAAGGTTTAATCAGCTTCAGATACTTCCGGACGGAATTCCTCGAAAGTTTCTCGGGAGAAACGACGGAGGAGGTGGTCTCTCGCTCGCGACTATGCTTCTCTTCCAGCATTTTACTTCTCAAGCTGTTGTCTCTGGCGAAAACTAAAGAAACATGCATTTCCTCCTCTTTACATTTCGCAGAGACCTGATTCCTCCGTTCAATTTTCGAGGATTTCCAGAACTCATTCACCGGACTCGCATTCAACTGGGCGTTAGGCTCAGCTTTCCGCATTTGCACGATCTGTTTGAAATCCAACCTGAAGACTTTTAACTTCGGAGGCGGCCGCAGGAGAGAAATAGGAGACATCGCCTTCAAATTAGCATCTAACACGCTATTTTTACTCAAGAAAACATCTCTAGGAGACTCAATAAACAGCAGATCTCTCATCGAAGCTTCATTGCCTCCCTTTATGGTCGAGGAATCAGGCGATTTCAAAACCAAGTCGAAGAATGACTCTTCGTCTTCTTCACCGTCAGTGCACGAATTTCTCGCGTCCTCGTTGACGTTTCCGCAGTAATTCGTGAACGAGTCACCGCCGGATCCGGCGTCAACGTCGACGCCGGCATTTCGCCCCATTTTAAAACCAGTTGAAGCTTCCATTAGAGAACGTTTGAAAAGTGAATTGATGTATTACAGGTTAGCCTGTTTGCAAGTATTTAAAGGGCAGAGGGATTGCTTAACACCTTGTTTGGTGTGATTGAAAATGGCGTTCCAATGGGACAAATGATTAAAGTTAAAAAACGGGTCAAAAAAGATGCCACCAAACACTGTATTATACTCAGACAAAACAGAGTACTCATGCAGAGCACAGCACGGACTGTATTTTGAGCTGAAGACCCGGACCCTGACCCGGACCCATTATTAATGACAACTATTGCTGACCCGGTTTGGATCTACCAAATTCCTAATAATATCCTGAATTTAGATTAAAACAAATATTTTAGTAATAAAATAGATGTTCGAAATCAATAAATTAATTATTTATTTGTTATGTTATAGAGTTAGTTCATATTTAATTATTTTGTGTTTAGATGACTAAAAAGTCAAATGTGTTTCATAAATATTTTGATTAATAAATTAGCATCTTAGAAAATTTGTAGAAATAATTATGAACTAAACCAAATAATACAATTTTCATAAAATATTATTCAAAATCTAATGTATTTTTTGAGCATGTGACAAGGTAAAAACAATTAGAAATATTTACAACATTTTATAATTTATAATACAATTTAATAAATATTCCCAAAAACTCTATAATCAAGTTTTTAAAGATATATCTAGAAAAAATAAGTATCTTGTAAAATGATTTTATAAATTTATAATAATAAATGATTTGACTCGATTCGTAACTATAATAGTATATATCAGATTCATTCACTCTGGTTGTTTGAAAAAAAATATTAACTATAAAATAATTTTTAAATTGTGCGATGTGAATATGAGTCATACTAGAGGTATACATAGAATAATTTACAATTAAATGCTTTAATTAAAAACAGGACTTTGAAGAGTGATTACTTCATTGAATTATATTTTAAGTGCCTACTTATTATATATTTATATAATCTTATTTAATATTAAATAAAAAATTATATATTTATATAATCTTATTTAATAAAAAGAAAGTGTAGCATGCACGTGTATGAGAAAAATGATAACTGAAGAAGAAAATTCACCAGAATGGGCAGAAATTTACAAGAAGAAAGTTACAAAAAGAGGGAAAAGAGAAGTAAAAGAAAAGAGTCGAAAGAAAAGGTTAGAGATTAGTGAAATCTTTGGGAGCTTTAAGTTTTACTTTTTTCCAGTCTTTATTTGCTAAATAAATAATAATAATAATAATAAATCTGTGACAGCAAAGCAGATTTCGGAGACTGTGCCTTAGCCGCAGCACGCCGAGACAGCCTTCGGACTTTGGGTATTTAAAGGTTTGACTTGTAGCTTTGGGCCTTTACCCTAATTTGTTGAAATATGAAAGAAATATTCATTTTTGGGCATTAATTGTGTTTTATTTTTAATTTTAAATTTTAAAAATATCAATTTGATCATTCTATTATATTATTATAATATATTTTAAAATTTCAAACGGCTCACATAATAATATTTTTATATTTGTTTCCCTAATATATTTTCGAGATGGCAATAATTTGTGTGAGACGGTATCATGGGTCGTATTTTGTGAGACTGATATCTTATTTGGATCATCCATAAAAAAATATTACTTTTATGCTAAAAATATTACTTTTTATTGTGAATATCGATATGATTAATACATCTCATAGATAAAGATTCGTGAAACCACCTTTTCTTTTATTTTTTTTAAGAAGGTTCAAACATATCCTCTATACTTTTGGTCCTCGGCTACCAAAAGTGTTAATTTCTTTTAGAATTATTTAGAAAAGTGCTTTATTACCTGTCTTAAAAAAAATTAAAGTCGGAAACAACGTGGGAAACAAAAGAGAAAATAAATGAAGTCAAAAGACTGTTAAAAGGGTAAATTTTGCAAAAATAATTTCTTTTACCACACAAAATTGCTTATTTGTAAAGTGGGGAAGTGCTCTTGCTTTCTTGAATTCAAAAATAAATCGTTCCATTCCACGAGGTGATTAAATCAAGTTTAATAATTAATGAGGGAAGTGTTATTTACACTCCATCTATTTATTTTTTAAGTTTAAATAGACAATATTATCCTTCTATTGATTGATTTTTTTAATGAAAATTTGAAAGTAGTATATTCATAAAATATATTATTATCTAGACATTAGTTATTCAAAGAATATATATTTTAATTTTTAAATATTCGTAAATATAGAAAATAAAAGAATAAAAAAATGAATATTTGTTAATTTTATTTCATATCAATTTAACTTTTCCAAGCAAGCCATGTTCCATGAGGTCCTCACAGAATTTTCCAAGCAAGCCCTGTTTCAACGGTTTTGACAGGCCCAAGAACCCACTGGGCTAGAATAATGTAGAGTCCTTGGTCATAATTGTTTATATGCAAGACGGTTTTACTATTAGAATTTTTTTTTATTACAGTATCATAATGAGCACATATAGTTATTTCTTTATGTGGAAATACCGTCGTTTTTATTCGATATGTACTAAGTTAACATCATGTTAACGTAGTAACTTGTAAACTATGTTAGTTAGATAAACAAAAAACCGCAGACTTGTGTATCGTAATGATCCTGTCATACAATATGAATCAAACCAATAAATGAAGAAAGTGCAAACATAAAAAAAAAAAAAAGAAATGATTATCGTTTGAAAATAAAATGGGAAAAGTTGCATTTTTGTCAAAACCCAATCTAAACAAAACCCTTTTTTTAAATTAAAATTCAAAAAATCAATTTTTAAATGTAAAATCGTCAAGCTTCGATTCCGTCACCGAAAGATATCACTTTCCTAGAATATTACATCTTTGTCAAAATCAAAATAATAATTAAAAAAAGAATATGTTGCCTCGGGTTCTTACGAGCCTTAAGGCTTTGAAACTCCAAGCCAGAGACCTAGATGGATTTAAAACCTTATAAGCTGAGCTTTCCACCACAGTTCCCACTCTCTTACAGGCAAGCAAAAAGCATCCCAAAAAGCGCCGATCGGGTAACTCAACTTGTGAAATCGTGAATCTGATCGGGATCCATGGCCGAAGAGCACGAGAAACACGAGCCAACCTTGATCGATAAGATCACGGAGAAATTTCATAGTCACGATTCATCTTCATCGTCGGATTCGGACAACGATAGGGAAGAAAAACCGGCCTCCAAGATCTATCGTCTCTTCGGCCGCGAAAAGCCAGTGCACAAGGTCCTTGGCGGTGGAAAGCGTACGATTTTCGTTCTATGAACTTTATTTATTGATTTAATCGTTCCTTGCTCTAGATTTTGTGGTTATGATAGAGCGAGGAATGCAAAATATATCTGTGTGTTGATGGCGGGTTTTAGGATTTGGATGTGTCGATTGGATCACTTGCAGATATGTTCACTAGATATTGTTTATTTGTTCCCTAGATATGTTCTAATTCAGTAATTCTCTTATAGTCTCGCAGATAAACTGTGTTACAAATAAAGGCTAAATTCACGAAGTTATCAACACTGCGTGTTTCTTTTAGATGGCGTAATGGATTGGTTTTATATTTTGTCCATATGAGATAATGTTAGGTATGTCGTTTTTCTAAATTGTTTCCTGGGGTGTAGAGAAATAAACGTTCTTGAGTTTTTCCGCTGATAATAAGTATGAAAGGATAGAAAACCTTTTCAGTGGCTTTGGTACTTTTACCCCTTCAAAAATCTATTATATGGTTTTAACATGACTGATGGACTTCTCATTGACAATTTGTTCAAGTAGTGCTCGCAGTTTCACGTGTTACTTTTCTTTCTTTGTTTCATCCTCTCGATGCTTGAAATCTGAGAACGTCAAGATTTAAGTTTTATGCTGTGAATCCCATGTCTTGAACTGGAAAATTATTTTTTGTATGATATTTTTATGCATGATTTATGTCCTCTTGAAAGACGGAAAGTCTGACGCGAAGGCATGGGAGTTAGACTCCTTCAGTTTTCTCATAATGAGGAATGTTATTATCATTAATGTGGTATATCTTTGGATGATTTATGTTCTCCCGAAACATGAAGAGTCTGATGTGAATGCATGGGGACCAAATTAGTTGAGTTTTGAGGGACTGGTTTTGTAATTTGGTTATCTGAAATACAAGGTGTAGGTTATAAATTTAAATTGTGATCTGGATTTGGTTGTTGATGAGTTTGTCGCCAGTCTCAAATTTGATGTTTAATATTCTCAACTGATCTGGACGCCAGTGGTGCTTGTATGCATACTGTTGAGGTTCTATAGAACTGCCAGCCATAAGAACTGGCGATATGTTATTATGTAGTGGGATATACTTTATGTTTGGTATTTTGTATATCGTCTCACATTGATAATCTATCAGCTGCTGATATTTTCCTATGGAGGGACAAGAAAATTTCTGGCGGGTTGCTTGGTGTTGCCACCGCAATTTGGGTGTTTTTTGAACTGCTTGAATATCATTTGCTCTCACTAGTGTGCCATATCCTGATTCTTGCCCTGGCAGTCCTTTTCTTGTGGTCAAATGCATCCACGTTCATCAACAAGTATACTTCTCAAGTGACCCATAAGATTTCCTTTTTTGGCATTTTTTTACAATCTTCTTAGTTTTCAGTTTTACTTGTGCATCCCAGATCTCCACCTAAGATACCGGAAGTCATTATTCCAGAGGATATCATCTTGGGTGTGGCTTCTGCCTTTAGGGTCGAATTCAACAGAGCTTTTGCTATCATTCGAGATATTGCGCGTGGGAGAGATCTTAAGAAATTCCTTGCTGTATGTGCTAGCATTTGTTAACTCTTATTTGATTATTGAATGCAGTTTCCATTTTAATTTCATTTTGCCTTCAATATTAACAAATATTCATAGACCATATTTTTCTTGATGGCCGGGTGAGTTGTTTTGAAATTAACTAGATAATGCATCATTTTTGGTATCATACTATCATGTTAATACTTTACCTTAAATGAAGTTTATTGTAATTGTACATGGCTTGTTCATTAATCGTAAATCCTTCTGTTTTCTGATTTTTAGGTGATTGTTGGCCTATGGGTATTATCTGTTCTGGGAAGTTGTTGCAGCTTCCTCACTTTGTTTTACATAGGTACGTAGTAACTTAATTCTGGAATTAAAAGCAATATTCTTTGCATTACTTGATTGATTTTTCTCACAATTTCCCATTTCTCGTATATAGGCTTCATTTTGGTGCACACAGTACCTGTAATCTATGAAAAATATGATGCTCAGATTGATGCTTTTGCCGAGAGAGCTGAGGCAGAGTTCAAGAAACAATATGCTGTGTTCGATGCAAAGGTATTGAGTAAAATTCCTAAAGGTATCAAAGACAAGCTTCCATAGATCTTGCAAAATGGTGCCGTGTAAGTGTTTTTTCTGCAAGACTCGGGCGTCTGATGGAAGAACCCAAGAGTCAAGACTTTACCGGTTTTTTTCTTTTTTTTACAAAGTCTATGGTTTCATATAATTTATGATGGATTCAGTAATTTTGCGAGGCAGTTGAGTTTTTTGCTACATAATGTTTGAATCAAATTGCTTTGTTGCTGCTACTTGGTTTAACTAGTTGCAATTGGCATCACCATGACTGACTGGTTCCTTTTTAATTAATTATTCTTATTATTTATTTTTTATGAGTTGTATTCACTTGAAGGTGTTATACACTCGAAGCAAGTAGCGGTTCTGTAATTTTGTTGAAATCCGTACATTATTCGTTATGAATGCAATTTAGTTTGTATTCTCGAAATACATACTCAGTAATAGAATGAAAATTTGAGATAAAAATGGACATATTCAAGCTTTTTAACAGAATTATGGACAGAAGGTTTTGAGATCTTTCACTTAGGTAAATTTATATAATAAATTCTGTGGTCGTAAGATTTTATTTAGAGAAGTATTTTATGCTGATAAATGCTTACAATAATTCTAACGTTAAAATTCAAAACTAAAAAAGTCAAGTTCAAACGAATACTGTTTTCCAGAAACTCAATATTATCATTCGATCGAAATTTGAATGTAATTTCATAATTCCTAAGAAAAATTTAGGTAATATTGATGATTTTAACACGATATACTTTTTAAAATGATCATTAAAGTTTACAGTAAATATATTTATATATTATCATGAATATATACTGAAAACATAAATTTTCCTCCATTTAAAATTTCATGACGTACTGGCCTATTTGCTCATCACAGTGGGTCTTTTGGGCTCTTTAGGAGGTTCCAAATGCTATTCTGGGCTAGGATAGTTCATATGCCCATAGCTTGCAGAAGGAATTGTCGTCTGTATCACTGTCGCTGTCACCGTCGGAGGAAGATTCTGATGAAAAAGAGCCACCTAAGATATACTCCACAAGCTGCCAAAAAATTGGCTTAAGTTAAATTGGGTTGCGCTTGTTTTTGTATTTCAGTTAGAAAATAATGGATTATCTGGTCAAATCAATAAGTTTTTAGACATGCTTCAACACATAAAGATGAGCAAGCACATGAAAGATAACCATGATTCTATGATGCTAAGAATTCAAGCACGACTAGAGATTGCCCTACAATGAAGATATATGTCTCAGAAGGATTTCACCTGTCGTGTCGATAGAGGGTTGATTTGGTGGGTGCTGTTGTCTACGGTACCCAAGGTATCGGAGCACTTGTTGCTATTTAACCAAACAATTGAACCGCAACTCGAACAGTATCCCCTGTGAGATTTAAATCTTCTCGAACAAATCTCTGCGATCACATGAAAGCCAAATTAAGTATCCGCTTCATATACAGCGCCAATCTACTCATTACCACATCCATGGGAAGAACCAAGAGAAAAAGAAAGAATCTGAATTGATCCATAGATTTCACATAACAATTAAAAATGGAAAGAAAGATGAAACATAAATCATGGATCAACTTGTCCGTCCTGGGTTTACCTTAGAAAAGGATCATCACGTAAATTCCATGAAATAAGGTTTAATCTTAGTCTGGCAAAATTCCAAAGCTTCAAATTTCGATAGCATTTTGATATTTCGGAAATGGGGTATAATCATTTGTGATCCAAAATGAATGAGAAAAATTATCTCCATTCAGTAATGGAGATGCAAAGGATCCCAACATGGCAACATGTCGAACATGATATAACATATTTTAGTGATGTGCTGTCTTTATTCTAAAGTAAAAAAAAATTAAAGTCTTAAAATGGTCGGGGTATGGCATAAGGGCCTACATAGCATCCAAGAAGATATTTAATACTAACGATGTTGCAATATACCTCTATAGTCTCTTTCGAAAGCATTTCTCCAATCGGTATCAGCCTTAGTTTCAGCGTGATTGGCTGAATGCACATCTTTCTTACTTTTTATTGTTCCATCAGTATTACTGCCATTGATCTTAAATGAACTGTCATGTTTACCAAAGAAAGTAGCATGTAAACTCTTCCACAAATGGTTGTCACTAGCTACCGCATTCCACGACCTGCACATGGGAGAACCTGATGATCTAGACAGGAAATGAATTATAAATAAGGAGGCACAACTGATTCTGATCCATTGATCAAACTTATTAGTCAGCTACCCGATCAGAAAATGTATCCCCAACATAAATAAATAACTAGTAAACCATAAAAAACTGGTTCATACCTTGTGCTCGAGCCAATGACGACATCAAACATGGATATTTTAAAAACATACATTTTACAATTCCTTCAAAAATCTGTTATTTCCTTCAATCCTTTGTTTCCAAAGCTCCAAAGGAATGCCTTATGTTTAGCCAATCAAAGACTGAATAATTTGCGATCCACAATCCACAGATGTGAACCTAGTTTCAAGCGCAAATAAAAAGCAGAAAGTAAAGCACCTGCAGACTGCAGCCGCAGAAACCAGAGACTGCAAATCTAAGAAGCCAAAGACGTGGAAAAGAACATCCCGAGGAAGCACAGTCAGAACTGGGGAAAAAATCACAATTTGACACACAAAATCAAACATCAAATCGATCAAAACTCAGCAGTCAGCAACCACACGCGAAAGAATAGATAATGAACTAAACAAGCTATGCCATATAATAACATTACATCCGCGACAACACAGAGATTTTCATTATATTAGGATCAGTTGCATACGCTAGCATAAGACTAGTACCAAGAGCTTAATACAAAAAAGATGACAAAAAACGTCAAATTAAAAATCACTTTTTTACAAATTCAATGCAATGAGTCATACAACATTACCCAATGGATGCCAGAGCAGTAACATCAGAGCTACACGAACTAATTAATTACTTAAAAACCTACAAAATTAGCCAAAAGAGAGAGGAGATACGGCAAATTAAATATCAATCTATGATCCTCTCCACGTGAGTCGAGCCTTGGAAAACAGGAAATCATATAGATAAACTAAATATACAAACTCTTTCAAAATGACAGCAAAAAACGAATCGATTAAATTGAACTTATAGAAAGAGACCTTCTTCTTCTTTAAGGGACTTGGACTTTCTCTTACAAGCAACCACTGCATGCTTGTATTCCTTAACTGCCAGACCCCGCTTCTGTTTCGGCAGAGCAAACTCCGCGCTTTGCAAAAGAGAATTAGCTGCTGAAATAGCAGACTGCACTTGAATCCTAAATAACCGAAACAAAAATACAAACCCTGAATCCAGCAAACTTAAAGGAGATAAATAAACAATAATAAGGGGAAAAAAATGTGTGCCTCGAAAACTTACTCAGGAAGGAGGCTAAACGCGAAAAGGGTATCTTGGAAAATTTGGGACTGCAGATTTTTGGGGCACATGGAGTAGGCGCTTCTGAGGAACAAGCTCAACTCTTTGCATGCTAATGAGTAACGATAGGGTCGACGGAGGGATTCTTTGAAGCGAAGATTTTGGTATCTTTGAATTGGATTTGAATTTGGAGTTTTAATCATAATCACGAGAATCCAAAAGATCAGGGAAAGATCGGAATAACATATAGTCTCAGACTCTCAATGTCAATTGTACGTATGGACGGCGATATTCAGGGAATACAGCAGAAGAGAGAACGACGCCGTTTCAGCTGTTCGAAATTGGAGTTCGACGACAACCATGGATATTTTAAAGTTTGAATCCCAACAATAATAAAACTTATCGCCAACTCTCTTTAGTTATTTACATTAAATTAAACTATAAAAATGCAATTATGTGTCAATTTTGTTATTTTCTACACAAAAATTAGTAAAAGGAGGTCCGAGTTTTTGTTTTTGTTTTGTTTGTTTGTTTTTTTTTTTTTACTGTGCTCAAGTCGTATGTATCTGTCTAGAACGATAATTCATAAAATTATTACAGTTTTATATGACAAAAACTCATTTAATATCGTTTCATAAATCAATTTTGTGATATTGATTTATAACGTGCTCATTCCGTGAAAATATTAATATTTATATAAAAAACATTATTTTTTAATGGTAGATATGGATCGGGTCAATCCGTATCATAGATATAGATAATGTTAAACGTACAAACAATATATCGTATAAAGATATACATCAATTATGTAGTGAGATTTTAATAAATTGAATTTTAGTATAGAATTTTCTATAGTGTAAAAATTGTTATACAAATATTGTTGTACACATAGCATCACTCCATATGTATTGATAAAATCATCTCATTCCTATTCTTTTTATTTTTATAATATAATATAAAATTGGAGCTTTATTGAAGTAAGGACAAACTTGCAATAACTCCTCATTTTCCTTCTCAACTTTCTCTTTACTCCATTTCCCTTTAATTCTTTGTTTTAACTCCCCAGTTTTCTAAATTTTCCAAGGATATCCTTACTCTTCATAATTATGACATGTGGCATTGTTTAATCTATCGAGTCTGTTCTTAAAGACATATAGCCTCAAGTTATACAGCTACGCAATATTTCTAGCCTATATAGCATATTCAGATGATCGATTTTTTTTAATGGCTCATCATACTTCCATATAATAAATTAAACATTTTACGTTTTTGACCAGAGTGTCACTGGGTTATGTCTACCGAGTTTTACAGACTGCTCCTCACAGTCTATCAACACAATCGCAACCAATGGTTTATGATGCAGAGCACAATCTTATTTCGTTTCTTACCTCATGATCTATTGTAAAGTAGTTCAATTTAAAATTAATACATGAGTGGACACAAATTTTTGTAGCATCGGGGGCATGCCAGGTTCCAAAACGACTCTGATTGAAAATAGAAAAAGATGAAAATCTGACTTCTATTCTAAACAATGTGGGTTCCCGATTTGGTCGTTAGTTCCAGCCTCTTTCCTTTTCCTTATAGCATTTATTCAAATTCTTCATGTAACTTATTCCTACTTCGATTGTGGTTGGTTATCAAGCAGAGGGGCAAAATCATGAGTTCTATTTTTCTTATGGGCATGGCTGTATTTGTTTATTTTCTTGGAGAGCGTGCATGTGTGTTTTGGGGGATGAATGATTGATTGCGTTTGTATTTGTTTATCGTTTACTGGAAAATATGGAGCCCCACCTGTGCGGAGAGAAACTTAAGTACAGAGACATCTGTTATTGATGCATCTTTCTTGTTGCTTATCCGTTGATGAGGCAGAGGAGCAGGATAATCAGCATCTACAAGGAATTCAGCAACTTGGCAGCTCATTAGCTGGTCCGTGGTCTAAGCCTATAGTCGGGCGCAAGACAAAGATTGTTTGCACTATCGGTCCTTCTACCAAAACCAGAGAAATGATATGGAAGCTGGCAGAAGCTGGAATGAATGTTGCTCATCTTAATATGTCCCATGGAGACCATGCATCTCATCAGAAGGTCATTGATTTGGTCGAGGAATATAATGCCCAAGCAAAAGACAATGTTATTGCCATCATGCTTGACACCAAGGCAAGTCTTTCTTCTTTTGGCACACAAGCTTTTGCGTGATTGAAATGGCGACAAAATGGTCCTTTGGTTAAAGCTTCAGTCAAATTAATCACACTTGCAATTATATTGATGATGGAAACATTTGTAAATAAAGGACGTCATAGTTTGAAAACACCATTATATTTTCGGTGAATTTGACATTTCCGTTTAGAATTATATCTAGAAGTAATACTTTGATCCAATATGTTCTGGTTGTAATTAAAAACTTCTAATTCGCTATTCTTGCATATTCAATGTTTCAACTGATGGGGTTACACACTTACACTTAGTTATCTCGCAGCTTCTACTCATTATAACTAATTTTAGGTCAAGTCATTTTTAAATCGATAATGGATGGAAATATTAAGAGATTTTTTTCTAGGCATAGCTCCTGAAGTAGGCTGACCTAAAGTACAGCATGAGAATTAGAAGGAATTATTGAACTGATGCTCTGCAAAACGTCCGTGTATCTCTTTTTTTTACATGCTTAAGTGTTATGCATTATCATATGATGTTTCTGTTTTTGATACTTGGTTTTTTTGGGAAGGGTCCGGAGGTTAGGAGTGGTGATTTAACTCAGCCAATTGAATTGAATCCTGGTCAGGAATTCACTTTCACAATAATAAGGGGAGTTGGATCGGCAGACTCTGTCAGTGTTAACTATGATGATTTTGTAAATTATGTAGAAGCAGGGGACATGCTTCTTGTTGATGGTATGATGCTGTAAATTTTCTTTCCTTTTGGTTAATGACTTCCAGATGAAAAATTGATTTGCTTCCTTTAGCCTTTGTTGATTAATTATGATGGTCGAACTCATTGATTTATAATCAAGGTCATATAACTTCACCAAAGCCTACAGATGGGAATTTGTACATCGCCATATTGAACTTTTGAGCACTTCCTTGGTCGATTTACTCACTAAAGAAATATATTCCTGTAATTTTGTGCACTTGCTCATGCTGCAATTTTAGTCTCTCGATATATTTTGATGTTTCTTTTGTCTTCTCTATTGGGTATCTCTTAGCTTCTTAGGTGGCATGATGTCATTCGACTCATTCTTGGTAAGATCCAAGACTGATGATTCTGTGAAATGTGAAGTTGTTGATGGAGAAGAGTTTAAATCCCGGTGGCATCTTAATGTTAGGGGAAATGCGGCACACTTCCAGCCATTACTGGCCTGACTCATTGATGATATTTTTAATTTACTTTGTAGCCTTTTTATCCCTTAATGTTAAATAATCATGCAGCAAGTGCTCAAAATAACCTTTCTTTAGCCACGGCTATTATTTATGTCCTTAGTCTCTGAAAGGACCTTTTGGTGTTTACTTGCTACAGAAAAAGACTGGGATGATATAAAATCTGCAGTGGACAATAAAGTTGACTTCTATGCTGTTTCCTTTGTCAAAGATGCAGCTGTGGTACATGAATTGAAAAAATACCTGAAAGGTAAATCTAAGATTTTATCGATTTATTTGCTTCTGTGTCTTTAACTCGAAGATTCATAATCTTTACGATGCAGACAGTGGTGCTGACATCCATATCATCGTGAAAATTGAGAGTGCATTCCATCTCAAATCTGCATTCGATAATAATGCTTCTGATGGGGTAAGAGCATTAATGTTATCAATTTGTTGGAAGAATATTGTTACTTAGAGCATTAATGTTATCAATTTGTTGGAAGAATATTGTTACTTCCTTCTATTTTCTTTGAGTTTAAGACCATCAAAATTTCGTCTGAAGAAGCCAATTTATTTTGAATAATCTCGATTATCAAGTCTCAAGTCCTTTTAGTTAGTACTTATTGTCTGGTGTTCATATATTTCTTAAATGCTGTTATATATCCATTTGAAAAAGAATACCAGAACTAGTAGTCTTGTTGTCAGCCAGAGGGAAACAGCTGAACAGCAGGTGGATTGTGGAGGCATTACTCCATTGGAGCCAAACTGCTGCTTCTCTCTTTTTTGAGTCATCTCTAGTTCTCTGCTTTTAATCCGGTATGCATTTACTAAATACAGTGAGGTCATGGTCATTTCTCTTCTTTCTCAGGCCATGGTTGCCAGAGGAGATCTTGGTGCAGAATTGCCAATCGAAGAGGTCCCTTTGTTGCAGGTAATCTTATGATTTCTCTCTGCCTGCTATGCCAGTCAGAGCTCATGGATATTTCTACATTTTCCTAGCAATACATTGTTGACTCCGAATAATTTGACATGAAAGCAAAATATGACAACCGCAGGAAGAAATTATCAGGATATGTCATAGTATGGGAAAAGCAGTCATAGTGGCCACGAATATGCTCGAGAGTATGATAGTTCATCCCATACCTACCCGAGCAGAGGTCTCAGATATTGTGATTGCCGTTAAAGAACGTGCCGATGCAGTTATGCTTTCTGGAGAAACTGCTCATGGGAAGTAAGTACTTTGCTCTTGATTTTTGATATATTTTCTTGCAACAATTTTTGTCGTGAATGAATTGACTTTGACTCAGAAAAAAATTGTTGAAAGGATTCTCTTTCAATGAAAAGTTTCCTCTGAAAGCAGTCAAGGTAATGCACAATGTCTCCTTGCGGACTGAAGCTACTATAATGGGTGCACAAACACCTTCAAATCTAGGTCAAACCTTCAAGGCAAGTGCATCCTTTTGTTTAACAAATCCCAAGCCAATGTTCTTTGCATGATTTTTATGCCTGTGGATGCATATCCTCCTTAATGCAGCCAAATTTTACCAATTTTGGAATATGCAGAATCATGAGTGAAATGTTTGCTTTCCATGCAAGGACGCGCTTGGAACTTCAATTGTTGTGTTAACTAGAACAGGTTTCACGGCCATTTACTTGTCTGCCCCGTTCACATGGAGTTGTCTTCTGATGCCGAGGAGACATTTGCCACTGCGTTAGATTTATTAAAGGTGAACATTCATTAGCATCAGTATCTGACTCTCTGTGAGTAGTTTCTACCAGTCGATGGTCTTCAACTAATCTTTGCAGTGGAATAATGTTCCAAGTAACAAGAACATACATTCTCTTACTGTTCTTGACTAATGGGGAAAAACTAAGAAGCTAATGGTTCTATGAATTCAAGCTTCCGTGAAATAACGTGGTGTTATTGTGCGACAAAAACCACTGGCTCTTCTCACGCTGAATTTTTGCCAATTTACAGAATCAGGGAATGGTGAAAGAAGGCAAGGAGGTTGCTCTTGTTCAAAGTGGCAGGCAGCCAATTTTGCGGTTCCAATCCACTCATGATATCCAGATCAGGAAAGTGTAGGGGCGATGATACGGGCATTCCTTTGCATCAAATTGCATTGATTTTCAATGAGTAGATGGAAATTGGTGTGGCGAGTTTTTCCCTCTACTATATTTATTTATATCAACTCACGTGTTCTCAATTTTCTACCTTCTTTGGTTGTCAAATGTAACCATTTTTAGCATCATACCGTGATGAGGACTTTGTTGGTTGATGAATATTATAAATAAATAAATAAGGGTTAAGTGGCAGAAAGGATTCATCGAAAAATTACATAATGAAATTAAGAAACGCGAGAGAGATCAACTGAAACACCGAAAATTTTACCCAATTTTTGTTGTCCTTTCCCTTGACTATTTGTAATTCTATGGCACCATGGAAGATATAGTTTGCTTTGTATTAACTAACCCACGAGTTCATATCACACAACCTAACATAAAAAGTCGAAAACTAGAGGGAACGACCAAAAGCAAATCAAGTAAACTACAGTTCAAATAAATATAATAATATTTACAAATTAACATTCATATCTAACTAAATCTGACACTGTAGAAATCCCAATACCACACATTTTAACTTGGACACTTACGACGCACGCAAACACATACATTATCTGACACTGTAACAAGAAATAATAATTTTATCCACCATGCTCAGACCTCCATGCAAACACAAAGCAAACTAGTCGACTGAAACCAAGAAAATTTGCTTGCGCTCAACTATGAGTTATAGGATAGGGGATCTCCTGGCTCAGCTCCACCACTAATTTCTTGATTATTGTTGCTTGTACCACCCCTAAGCATTGCCATCAAGGTACCTCCATGCACTCTGCCCTCAGGAAGAGTGAGATGATTCAAGCAAGCATTTCCAAAGGTGAAATTCTGGCTCGGCATATTTGGGGGAGGGATCAACTGTCCATGGTCCAGCAGGGTGAAAGTGTAAGAAAGAACGTCTCGAGCGGAAGAAATGCCTTTCATTTGTGTAGATGTTGCGGAATGTGTGTCGTTAGTTGTCGACACTGTTCCAAAGCTTTCTTTAATTGGTTTATTAGGAAATTGAGCACTGTGGGTAGCACAAAGGCCAGATTTTCCCTTAGCTAATTTATCGCATGGAACCATACATGGACGACCAAGATCTGGACCCAATTGTCCCCAAGAACATCGTCTTCCTCCACCATGTGTCTTGCAAAAATCTGTGCTCCCTTGGGCACTCTTCGGGCAATCTTCAAACTGGCACCTTCTTCCGCCACCATGGCGGACACAATAATCTGTGCGCCCTCTAGCACTCTTGCTACATTCAGGAACAGCACATCTCTTGCCCCCACCATGTCGAACACAAAATAAAGTTCCCCCATGCACACTTTTGGTGCATCCTTGCAATGTACATCTTTTCCCACCACCATGGCCTTTACAGTATGGAGTGCTGCCTTCTGCACCTTTTGTGCACCCAAGAGATGTGCATCTTCTGCCACCGCCGTGAGCTTTACAAAACATGGTACTCCCTTGAGCACCCTTTTTACAGTCCGGGTATTGGCAACGACGGCCACCTCCATGGGATATGCAGAGTCCAGAGATACCCTCAGCACTCTTCGAGCAATTTTCCATCTTGCACCTTTTGCCACCCCCATGACGAATACACAACCCTGACTTACCTCTTGCTGCACGGCTGCAATTCTCATGATTGCACCGCCTACCACCACCATGACTAATACAGTACTCAGTGCGGCCTTCAGCACTTTTGGTACATCCAAGATGCTGGCAGCGACGACCACCTCCATGTGCCTTGCAAAAAGCAGTTTTGCCTTCAGCTCCCTTTTGACACCCGAACCTCTGACACCTCCTGCCACCACCATGGGAGATACAAAGACCAGAAACACCTCTTGCACCTCTAGTGCATCCTTCAAACCTGCAGCTTTTCACGCTCTTTTTGTGTTGTTGATCAGGTAGATCAGAAGCAGTGCCAACTAAGCTTGATGGCACTGCAGATGACAAAAATTTTGGAAGTACAAAATTAGAATTGACACCACCATGATCTAGGTAAGAAAGGGTAGAACTCTCAAAATTTTGCAATGGGGGAACAAGAGGACCAATTTTCCACCGGGATGAAGTTGATCCTTCATCCACTAGTTGGACTGTTGAAGTTAAAGCTGGAGGCTCGAAATTACTCGGATAAGAAATTAATCCATGATTGAGAGTGGTAACATCAGATTCAGAGGGTCTGGTGGATAGGCTCAACTGAAGGTCTAAAGTGGGCTTCCTTGTCGCAAATGAAATCAAAGTGCCAGTGGAACGCCTGTTTGAATTGTGTAGCCTTTCATCTCCTGTGTTGAGATTAATGCTTAGACCAAGATCTATAGAAGACTCCTCTTCCCATTCTTTCCCTGAGCATGTGGTAGTGCAGGAAATTGATGAAAGCCCCAACCCAAGAGCCAGAGGAGACCCATCTCTCCAATTTATATGTCCATTAACATCATAACATTTTCTCTTACATCCACCCGAAAATAAAGAACTTGACACACCAGGTGAATCAACATGTACAGCAGAGACAGCTGTGTGAGGTAAAACTCGTTCCAAATCTTTTGATGCAGAAGGAAGAGTGGTATAGACAGGGATACCATCCATGCACTGAACTTACAACTTGGCCAATCGAACTTAAATCCAATTAAAATGAAAAAAAGAAAGATTTACTGGACTTCTGAGTTATAAGCGAGAGAAGACTGGGGGATAAGAAAAGAATAGATAAAGAAAATCTAAAAGTTAAATATCAAACTATATAGTTCCTTATGAGGAAGCAACCACCACTAACAAAACCTGAAGTGTCCTGGCGATCCATTTGAAGAGCGAAGAATACTATTTGAACAAGTCACAAGAGACAAGAAAACATTAAGTAAGGATTATTTAAATATGTCGAGGACCCAGACTCCCAACTGTCATCCTGTTTCAAGACATTAGAATCCATGATTACAAACAAAGTTTTCCGTACTAAAACTGACACAATTTGATAATCAATCTAGTGAAAAGAATAAAGTAGCTTCGAAACAAGAACATCAACTCCATATAATGTCTGCCGAAGCTTGAAATACTCAAATTAGAAGATATGAATTCATATATTTCTATAAAAATTAACTCGACATAGTACTGTGCGGAAGTTGAAATGACATGACAGAACCAAGTACTTTTGGCATATTTTTCAAGGGAGCCGAAACTAAATGACAAAGTCCCAAAGCCAATAAGATCTGAAGGCAGCTCAAGGAAGACATTTGTCAGAATGAAGTGTGTTTATGCATGAGAACAAGCAAGAGAGTGAGTCGTGTACAAACAAAGAGGTAGTAAGAGAAAACGATACAAAACTTTCAGAATCCATCATCTTTTGCTTCAATTGGCTCATTTACAATCAATGGATTTCTTCATTTAATGGTCGTCTAGTGGTTATTACTTATTAGATATGTGGCATGAATTGAAACATCATTAACAACAACTTGCACATGAAGATGAGCATGAAAAGCTTAGTCACCCAAAGGAATAATATTCAGAAACACGATCAAAAGAAATTCATTCAATAGTTCTGTTGTTTAGACTCCACTGTCCACTCCCAATGATTCTGTTTCCAATTTTTTTCTTAATAAAATATTTGAAAAGAGAAACCTCCATTGTTCCCAACAAAAACCACTGTAGAGAGGTTCAGATTCATAAGGAGATTAAAAAAAACAAAGAAGGTAAGAACACACATTAGCATACGTCTGTCTAACTCGGAAAATTAAAAAGAAAAGCACTTTTTTAATGGAAATTCACCCTCCCTCGAGAAAAAGCACAAAATATCTGTAGTTTGTCAGATTTAACTCAAGAAAATCTTGAAGAATGCATAGAAAATGAAATGAAATCAAAGCCCCCGCCAATGCAAAAGTTCCCAAGGTAAAGTAAATCGAACCCGAAGATTACTGTCAGACATAAAATCAATCACGTTTAAATATAGATTCATTCAATTTCTTTCAAGCCTTAATTGTCTTCACATGCACAGAATCAGAAATAAGCGGCCAAACACGCTTAAAAATAAACACGTCCAATACACACAATCAAATTATCTATCAATCAATAACGCAACTGCAATCACAGGAAAATTTTTAAAAAAATGTATAATAAAATCGATGCAACACCACAGAACACACCGAATCATACTATTCCAAGAAGAAGAATGAATTACCCTGAAATCTCAAGGAAAAAGTGGTTCCGCACAGCACAAGCGCCCACGTTAGACGCAAAGGGAACTAAAGGGGGTGCCGGAAAATCTCGAAACGAGGAAAAATAGAGAGGTGGGGAGGGACAAAAAGATCGGTGGAGAACACCAAGGCTAAAATAAATGACTGAGTAGGCGCGTGCGTATGCAAGGTAGGGGCAATGTCAATCCTCCGCGTGCGGGCGCAGGTTAGTTCCTCTGGGTCTTCACTGTTCAAGCTTCTCTTAATTGAATTGATTTTACTGTTGTTGAATTAAATGGATTAGGTACGTACCATCATGTCATATATAATAAATAGGTTAATTAGACAATTTTTTATCTGGGAAATTTTTCCTACGTCGGGTTTTTGTTTATCAACCAAGCAAGAGGAATCAAACCTGATTCATAAATCGTATATCAAACCTGCAATCATCTATGGAACACTCTCACCAGATATATTCATCTTCGGAGCAAACATTTTTTATGCTTTGTTAATGTAACAATATTAGATGAAATCTAGGCACACTGAAAATCTCGTTTGAGAATGAAGTTTCTATCAAACGTGATTATTATGATTTAGTAATGATTGCTAACAAGTTCAAAGATTCTTACATAAAAAAACAAGTTCAAAAATTATGAAATTTTAATCAACGTTTGTCATATTTAAAAATCACTTAATAACAATTTGATAAAAGTATTTTTAAAATGTTGAATCATTTCAAAGTCCAAATCACGAGATGTGCTCTTCCTGAATGTACGGAGTGGTTTTTCAGTTTGAGAGTACTTTGGACTGAACTTTGCATTTAGCACTCTAAACCTCTCAAAAAGATGTTCTTCTTTATTAATAACAAAGAAGAGAATAGAATTGAGAATACAAATTATTTCACTCAGAACACTATATTTTAACAATCATTTTCTCTCCACTAATCCTATTCTTTCCAAGTATAAACACTCCTTAAGAAATCTCACACTAAATCCTTTATCTCACTTCTACACTTATGATTGTAGATTAGAGAATTTTGTGTTTTTGGTGTCATTTTGAAATTAATAATGGATGAGTATTTATAAGTGAAGTTTAGATAAAAAAAAAAAACAAAAATTAAAACATCATTGCTTACATAATTAAACAACCATTTTTTACTAACTCAAATCATGTGTTAATTGTGTGGTTGAATTCCAAAATAGTTGCTTGAATATTAGCACATTTTCCCAACCATAGTCGTGAATGAGCTGAAGCAGCGGGCTTTGAATATTAAGAAAATGTGGCCTTCCCGGAGGATTTGGCATATCAAGAAGGGTGAGAACTGAGTTTAGGTTGTTCGACATGGACACTAATATTTCTGGATGGAAGTTGAAAGAGATCGAGGGAGAGCAAAGGTGGCGAGGGAGCACGTCAACTGATCTGAGCGGAGACAGTGATGAGAAGAATAATTTGTAGGCAAAGAGCGAGGTGGAGAGCGGCGGGAAAGTGAAGAGGGGTTGGAGGTCAATGAGGATAACCAGGCGTCATGTTTTGAAAATTGTACGTGTACGTTAGGAATTATGAATCTAAATTTGATATGTTTTTTTTTTAAAATTAATTGAATATATTTTTCAGGATTTTAAAAAATTCAAATTTGTGATGTTCAACATGAAATATATGATTTAGATTTACTAGATATATTATCATATAATTAATATTTTCAAAAATATTTGGTAGTGAAGGAATATGATTGCCTTAAGGCTTAAATAAGTTTGGGGGTCGCAGTGCCATTATGAATTCGATTCCGTTAAAAAAATAAAGAAAAAAGGGAGTAAAAATATCAACTTTAATCTCTGAATAAAAGCGAACCGGGCCCGAAGTGTATTATAAAAGAAGCATACAATTTCCATAATATTTAAAACGTAAGACTCGAACAACGCCAGCCAAGCTTCAAGTTCCCCCTTTTCCCTTCGCCGTTTTTGGTTTCAATTTTAAGATAAAATTATCGAGAGACTCGGTGGAAATTCTGCTGATCGAATTCAGAAATTGTTATTGTTGTCTGAATGATTAATTAGTTAATCATTTGGGTGGGTTGAATAAGTAATCGCATCGGATAATTAAACAATAACCGATCAAGAGATCGATTGTACGATTCTGAGGAATGGCGGTTCGATCCCCAATTTCGACTCTGCTGCTCTCTTTTTTTGCAACTGTTGCTTCTTTGTACGTTGCTGGCAGGTAAATTGAATCTTCACACTTATTTCGTGGTTTGTTAACATATACATTCATTTCTCTTCCTGGATTTTTTTCCTGTTGTTTTTTTAGTTATTATTATTATTACTACGTAATTGGTGTAATTGTATGTTTTAGGCGTAGTGATCAGTTGAAAACTCAAATATTACGGAGTTGCAGATTTCTGAGCTAGTTTTGCTTGATATGAACACACCAGCGCTTATTTATTTATTGTTATTATTATTTTAATTTTAACTAGAATGTATATTTTTATGCAGATTGTGGCAGGATGCACAGATTAGGGTTTACTTAGCAAAAGAACTTGATAGAATAACTGGTCAGGTGAAAAATTACTCCTGGAACACTATAGTTTTTATTGATAAGAGTGACAGCAAAACGTTATTAATGATCTCATGGTCTCTAATTGGTGGGCTTTAATTCTAGTTACGTTTCTTGTTGTGTGTACTTTTTACAATCGTTAACTATATCTATTGTCAAGTAAATCAATGTGTAATCACTTTGTATGTGTCTGTTTTTAGGCAATGTTACACAATCATGAACAATTTGTAAAGTCAAGTATAAACATAAGCAACTGATTGCCTGAAAAAATCTGATGCGCACGACATCAGGTTTTTATGGACTTGTTAACTTAAAAATATATGGCTGCAATATGCTATTATACACGATGATATTCAACTGGTAATTTGCATTACACCTTAAATTATAATGTGGTAACTTTTTGTATGGATTCATGTACTTTCATTTCTGTTTCCTAAAAAGATATACAAAATTCTGTGAATCCTGCAATAGCTTTCCCCTGTCAAATGTGCACGACCGGGAATAATTTCTAAGGGTTTCAGCTTAGGATCATTCGTTGTATTGTCAGGAAAAAACGGTGATGTCAGTCGATGATTCATGGAGGATCATACAATGCAGGTGGCCTTATCTTCCTCTTTTGTCCGTTTTCGCTAGTCCAAAATTTTATCCTTCTGCCATTATGTACAATTTATCAAAATCACATCTACTAGGGAACAGCAGAAGAAGTTGTCGGACTTGGAGATGGAACTTGCTGCTGCCAGACAGGAGGGATTTGTTTCAAAGCATTTATCTGAAACGAAGAGGACTCCTAAAGTTGTTGTTATAGGAATACTTACAGGATTTGGACGCAGGAGTAAAAGAGATGCAATACGCCAGGCATGGATGGGAACGGGTATATTTGCACTTCTCATGCTCTATTATTTTGTTTTCTTGATACTTTAGTTTAATCCAAATGGAAGTTGCATCTCACCTGTGAAAGAGTTTGAAGTATCCTACCTTTTCCCTATTTTGATTTTCTTTATCCTGTTTACGCTCTATGAATTGTTTTTAGTGTATGCACTGGTTTTCTGTTGCAAGTGCTATCATGTTTCTGTTACATTGTTTATATATGTGTATATAGGTACTTCTTTGAAAAAAATGGAGGATCAAAAGGGTGTCATTGTTCGATTTGTCATCGGGAGAAGGTATGCTTTTCTGCTCTGACCTCCTTTCAGCATTTGTATATGCACTAGATTGGTGTTGCACTCATTTGGATTTCACTAATGTTAATTCTCAGTTCCAATCGAGGAGACAACTTGGACAGGAGTATCGATAATGAAAACAAGCACACTAATGATATTTTTATCCTTGTATGTCAGTTTGCTCCATTTATTTTACTCGGGTTTTTTGTTCTTGCCTCATCATTTGTTCAATATAGTTCTCTTATAGCCAAGATGGAAATCAAATGAGTGCAAACTTATTATAATGCTATTTTTTAAATATGAATTCAATATACATGTTGCATTCATGCTGCAAACTTTTATAACAGTTGGCATAAGCTTGGACTAACACTCTCTGGTAACTCATATTTCAAACTTTCAATTAGGAAAACCATGTAGAGGCGCCTGAAGAATTACCAAACAAGACAAAATTATTTTTCTCACATGCTGCAGAAAGTTGGGATGCTAGCTTTTATGCAAAAGTCAATGATGATGTGTATGTAAATGTTGGTAAGTACAGATTCCAATCCTTTTTTCCCATGAGAATTTCAAATTTCTATGTTTTTTAATATAAAAAGTAATTATATCGAAGTTTCTTCTACTAATTCCTTGTTTTTCTTTACGAATGAATCTAAAAGTGGTAGTAAATCTATGTAAGCATTTTTTAGAGGTCACAAAATGCTTTATTTACCTTTTTCACAGATGCCCTGGGGCATATCCTTGCCTCGCATCTTGACAAGCCTCGTGTATATATTGGGTGTATGAAATCTGGAGAAGTTTTCAATGTACAGTAAGTGTGACAAAACTTTGACTCTACAGTGACTTACTTTGAAAGTTAGCTGTTGATGTCTTGATATCATCTGATATGAATGACTGCTGTGAAATATTTCTTTGCTATAACTATGCAGGGGCCACAAATGGTTTGAACCAGACTGGTGGAAATTTGGAGATGGAAAAACGTTAGTATTTAGTTTAAGAATCTTCTATCCAGTTTACCATTATGAAATTTACTTTGCCAACATAAATTTCTCTATTTATGGCTAAAAAAGTATAGCAATGAAGTCGTACTTACTCTCACCCTTGAAAGAAAGAGTCCCTTGTCACCCTACGACGTGAATGAAATGATTGTTTAGTCGTTCAGAAAGTAGCTATTTAAAAATACTTCTCACGCTAAACATGTACTCTGACCTTAACAAATTATTTTTACATGAACAGTTACTTCCGTCATGCCTCTGGTGAGATGTTTGTGATATCTCATGCTTTGGCCAGGTTCATTTCAATCAACAGGTAAATGTCATGGCAGGAGGTTTGATTTCGCCCGTTGATAGGTGGGATTTGACGTTTTTTTTCCTCTTAATGTCAGGTCGATTCTTCATTCATATGCCCATGATGATGTTAGTGTTGGTTCCTGGTTTATCGGGGTTGATGTCCAGCATATTGACGAGAGGAAATTTTGCTGCTCAGCTTGGTCCACAGGTCTCTCTCTATAAGACATCTGATTTTTTTTTTATCACAGTGTATAACTCGAAAAATGTCATATGATTTTCAGGTTCGATATGTTCTGGTGTATGATGTGTTGCTGTTGAAATTTCCGCCAACTTTTCAATATGATAGTAATACATCTCTTCTTTTAACTGGCGAAAACTGTTCTTTTCCGAGCCAGGGGCCAGGATAGTGGCAACTCTGAAAATAGGCTTTTTTTTTATGAGACACTCGGAAATATGTTGTTCATAGTTTAGAGATTATTAGACATGGAGTGCACGAAACAAGTGTTGGGTCATATCTGTGCTTAATCTATTCATTTTTTTTATACATTGGCGTAAATGAAAATTTTGTGCAATTATTACGTCTTTCTTGTTTTCTTCCCCATTGCTATGGGACCTAGTGGTGATAGTGTCACACTCCATATATNATTAAAGATAAGAATTGTTTGTTTGTTTGTTTGTATGCAGTATAATTAAATGATCGATTATAATTTTATCTTTGTTTGACTATGATAAGTGATGCTATGCTTGGTTTCATGTAGTAAAATTAAACTTTGTAATTTAATTTAGCATTAATTAAATTGAGTAAAATTGTATATGAAAGTAAAAGGTGGTGTCTAATTTTGTTCTAAAAAAAGAAAATATGGAATGCTACGCCTACGATCTTTGTTTTTTTTAAAAAAAAAAAAAAATAAATAAAGAAAGAAAAAGAATGCTACGACATTCGTTTTTGGGAGAGTTGTTGAAATGTAACAAAATATCAATTTGAATAGATAATGGAATGTAACTTTTATTATTGTTTTTAATTTTGTATATGCCTTTATTTTAAATATTTTTTGGTGTTATTATTGTTAATTTATTTCATATTATTTATTTGGTATCGTGTTATTAGTATTCGATTTTTTTAATAATCATAATATTATTTATTTAACTGCGTGTACAAATTAATATTAGTATTTTAAAAAATAAAAATTTTACATGTTTCGTTAAAAATTTGAAATACAATTTAAGGTTCTTTTTTTTTTAAAAAAAAAAAGAAGCCTCCATTTAACTATTCAAAGCGCCGAGATTATTATAACTTGTGATTTTAATATTTTTTTAAAAAAGGAAAATTGTAAAATATTATTCTAAAAAAATATATATTAATTGCTTAATCAATATTCACCAATATTTAAGGTTCAATCCATAGCGTCTGCAAAGTTCCCTTCAATTCCCCTCAGCAGGGTGCCAAGCACGGGGATCCAATTTGTTTCTGTTTTCTCAGGTACCCTATCAAAACGCTTTCTCCATTTTTTGTTTTCTTTTCAATTGTGTAATTTTTGGTGAGCCAAGTGTTTTTTTTAACGGATTAGTATTTCTTTTGTTTTTGGGTTATTTGATAGGTGTAAGTCGCTATGGCCTCGAAGCGGATCCTGAAGGAGCTCAAGGATCTTCAGAAGGATCCTCCTACCTCTTGTAGTGCTGGTATTTCGCTATTATTGCAAAATAATTTTTGCAGCTGAGGAAAGAGGTCTAATTTTGGTTTTTTTTTTGTATCTTGGTTTTTTTTAATAAAAAATAAAGATTTGTCTCATGTGCTTATGTAAAAGTTCAAGCCTTTGTTGGCATTTGATATTTATCTTCCGTGCAATATATTTCATTCGTTGCTGATTTTGCTAAATGTTCGTGATTTTTCCTGTGGAATTTTGGAGAAGTGATTTAATGTTGTAAAATGAAGCATGAAAAGGGTTGGAAAATCTGAGAGGAGCTTCTAGCTCAATTTTGGTACCAATATTCCAAGTTACAGCGCGATTTTTACCTCCATATTTCCGTCGCTGATCGTAGTGCAGCTTTGGAACATGATACTGTTAGCTTTGGGGGTTTGATTTCCGTCGCCAATCGTAGTCTTACATTATTTTTTCCCTACACGAAAACGCCGAGTCGTGCTTTGAAGCCGCCATCTCTACTTTCACCCCCACCTTTTTTTCTTAGCTTTTGTTGAAATATGTGTGTGGCTGTTGTCCGGAGTGTTTTGCGTTTAGAATCTTGTATCTGGTTTCAAATGGGATCTATCAGAGTCTTATTAACCTTTTATTATTATTATTATTTTTTATCAGAGTCTTATTAGCCTTTTTCATGAGATATGTGTGTGGGTCTGGTGGGTATGACGGGTCCAACCAGCCCCGTTTCGGGTTCGGGGTGTGGCGGCTCTAAAGCATATTTAAACAGGGTAGGACGGGTAATGGGTCTATGTTTTTTCATGGGGCGGGTATCGGGTTTGGCAAACCCGCCCTATTGACATCCCTATTCATGGGTACCATTGGATCAAGTGTTTGCTTGTTTTGGAAAATCATTCTGGAAGTGAAATAGGACTGAGTTTGGTGACTACTCCCCCGCCAGCTTGTATTCTTCATCCATTTATGAAGTTTGCAAACTTTAGCTTTCTTCGTCTTTATTAGTTAGTTCATGAGCTACTCTTAACTGGTAAAGGTAGAAAAGACCGTCGGCCTTGTTTTTCACTTGATTTGTGTATAAATCAGGTCCTGTTGCGGAGGATATGTTTCAGTGGCAAGCTACGATCATGGGTCCCTCAGATAGTCCGTACGCTGGTGGGGTTTTCCTAGTCACCATTAATTTTCCTCCGGACTACCCTTTCAAGCCTCCTAAGGTGTGTTGCATATAGCTACTTAGCTAGTCATGTTTCCTATGTTCGGTTTTCTTTTGTTGTTTCTTTAAAAACAACACTGCCTTTTATAGTTTTGTATTTTAATGATTTAGAATCTTATTCATGTTTCTTGTGCATTCATCTTTATAACATTTTGCAGGTTGCTTTCAGGACGAAAGTTTTCCACCCAAATATAAACAGCAATGGAAGCATTTGCCTTGACATCTTGAAGGATCAGTGGAGCCCTGCTCTAACTATTTCCAAGGTTCATATGCGCCTCTCTCAAATTCTATTCAATTTTTCCAGGATAATCAAGGATTGAATTGAGCGTATTACTTCATTTGCTTATGCTTTATTTAGTTGCTGAAGAATTTGAATTGTATTTGTTGCCAATTCCAGGTGTTGCTTTCCATCTGTTCTTTGCTGACGGACCCAAACCCCGAGGATCCTCTAGTTCCTGAGATTGCTCATATGTACAAAATAGACAGGAGCAAGTACGAGACAACTGCTAGGAGCTGGACTCAGAAATACGCTATGGGATAACCATGTTATGAAGGTATGGATAGCCTTGAGTTTCAATCTATATTCGTGAGTCCTAAGTTCCAACGAATTAGAGATCCAAGATGCGCTCCAAGGAATGAAAAGACGCTGTTGCTGCTTTGTAATTGTTAGTACGGGTTATCGAACTTCAAATGTTTTCCTGCAATTTATATGTGTTATGCTTTTGGTGTCTCGAACTCGTTGGGTGTTTACAACTCTAGTTGTGTTTCATTCCTTGTATTTCTATCACTAGCCGATTTTTAAGAAAGGGGGTAATTTGAGTGATGAAACTGCGGTACTTTTGTGATATGGAAGTGCTGAAGCTTATGATTTTAGTGAAATGATCCTGATTACAATATAATCATTCTAAATAAAAAACTTTTACAAATCCTGTTTGATAATGAATTTTATCAATAAAGCATGAATGCGTAAGGGGAACTTTGTATTTTGTCTTAAATATAAAACTATACTCAGGACACCAAGCTTGGAAGATAAAACATTCGCAAAAAATCTTATTAGATTGTCTAATAGGTCAATTTTGTGAGACGAATATTTAATCCAATTTTATGAAAATTTTTTAATTTTTATGCTAAAAATATTAATATTCACAGTTAATATAGATCAGATCGACACGAATATAGATTTGTGATACTGTCTCACGATAGACTTTCTCATTAAAATAAAAACTCGTATGAGACGTTGTTTGCTAAAAATTCCTAACATTTTATTATATGAAAACAACTAGTCTTTCAATACCTTTTCTTTTTTTTTATTATTTTGAACGATATTTTTCAAGAAAATATATATATTTCTTTCTGCTCTGAAAAAAATCCATAAAAATACCTCTGTTTTTATGTGTTACTAGTGGATTGTTGATATTTTAGCTAAAATGGTTATCCTGGTTAAGATATCCATGATTCTTGCGTATGGAATAATTGAACATGTTTGTTATTCAAATAAAATTTCAAAGTTAAAAAATCTACCATTTTTTTATTTTTAAAATTTTTTAAATCGAAATTTGGTAGTTCTTTTTTTTTTTTTTTGTTCACGTGAAAGATGAATTGACAACGTAGAGTTTTGTCAAAAACTTTGTAAGGTTGTGTGGCTCATGATCTTGTCTGTCTTCGGTTGGTTTATGAAATACACAAAAGCAAGTACTGACTTAAGCCACATTAGTTATTAGGGTTTTGCCAGTTATATCTCTTGTTACATGCACATTTGTGATTTGAATTGAATGAGGTCGCACTCGAACCTTTTAGGAACATATATTTTCGTAGGAAGAATGAAACTGCTGTGTATGACTTTAACATTCTATTGACAATGCAAATCACAGTACAATAAACATGGTTCCAGGTACATATTTTTCGAGAGACGAGAATAAATTTTGTTTTCAGATTTATGTAAATCAGATACGATTTTGCTACATAATTATTAACCCGTTTCACTTTCATGGAATCTAATATCTCAAATGAGATTCGAGATGGAATTTTGAAATGGACTATACTGCTCACATTGTTCATGTAAGACCTTAATCAAATGTTTTTGAGTGAATAACCCACTGATTACAGATATGTAAAACATGAATATAGGGATGACAATGGGATGGAGATGCCTTCCCCATCTCTGCTTTCGAATCCAAAACTCGTCTCCATCTTCGCCTCAATTTCTGCTTTTTTTATAATCGAGATTTCCTCCCATCTTCGTCTCTTCGGGACTTAGTTTTCATCCCCACCCTTATCCTCGAATTTTTACTTGGAGAATCTCCATCCGACAGATGATATATTCACCTTACTCCAATAGTACACACACATATATAATTCAGGGGTGCAGGACGGGAATCGTAATCCCCGCCTCATATCCAGTTTTGGAATTTGAGTTTTCTTGAATCCGAACCCGCCTGAGCTTTCGGTTGATAGGCTTGGCATTGAAGCTGATGGCTGCCTACTGCCCATCTTAGACTCTACCTCGCCATAATCTCTGACAACACCAATTACACTTTACAGGACACATCAACGAAAATATCCACAATTTTTAGCATAAATATACAATACAGTCGTCCTTTGGTTGATTTTGTTTCAGTTTGGACATCTCTAATTTCAGTCCTAACATTGTATTTACACCACGGAGTTCGAAGATTACGTGAGATCGATCAAGGGTTTGAAGATTTGTCAGAATATTCCAAGCGAGAGGAAGATGACTCCATATATATATATATGTAAGTAATTTAAGGATATTTTAGATATACGTAGTAACTACAAATGGTTTATTGGACCAATTGCATGTATCTTACATATTCATATCAACGTTCGAAACCACGTCTTAAAGATAATTCCTCGAATCTTGCCAATTTTCCGACTGACTGACCGGGTATTTTCCGTTCATTTGAGCCTCCCCGCCACCTCCGTCTTCACCGGAAATCTCCTCCAAAGACCTCCCCTTTGTTTCAGTCAAAAGAAAAGTACAGAAAAAGCCCAATAAATTTGTCACGGCCAACAGAATCATAGCTTTCTTGATTTTGGGCACTTCTTCATCTTGGGTGTAATATTGAATCCCAAAGGCGCCGACCATCGCCCCCGCCTTCCCTGAGGCGGCGCTAAATGCATGGCATGTGGACCTAACCGGGTGCAAAACAAACAATTAAATTCTGTAAGGATTTGAATACAGGGAATATAAGGTTGAATGTGAATCAACTGACCTGACCCTCGTGGGGAAAAGCTCCGCTGGGAGGACAAAGGTGGTGCTATTAGGGCCAAAGTTCGCGAAGAAGAAGGTGAGCCCATAAAGCGCGGCGAAGGTCCATTTGTGTTCTTTCGTCTTCAGCGTGTCGTACTCCAGACCCATTGTAAGCATGAAAACGGACATCATGAAGAAGCCCACCAACTGTATGTAATAACGTCCGATCTTTTCAATGAAAGCTACGGTGAACCAGTATCCCGGAAAAGTCCCCAGCAAGGCGATCACAAACATTGCACGTGATGTTTCGAACATTTCTCTGAGGGCACTCACGTTTTCAGCTTTGTTGGTAAGCCCAACAGTTGGAAAGATGTCTTTTTGTGTGAGATTTTGGCTGTAAAATGCTATGTCTAGCAGAAACCATGTGGTCATTGTGCCGATTAGATGTCTCCCATGGCGTCTTATAAATTCATGCGAGAACAATGGGTACTCGTTAGACGCATTGAATTGGGCTATCTTTTCAGGTTCGGCTTCAATTTCAAAATCAAGAACTCTGCCCATATCTGAAGCTGCTAGCTTTGCGTTCCCTTCGATTATGGCCGTGTAACGAGCTGTTTCAGGCATTTTCATCCTCCAGTAGAAGGTGAGGAGGGCCGGAAGTGCACCTAGCATTAGCACGATTCGCCATGCATAATCCCCATTTGGTTCAGTTGAGAGAAGATTTACTTCGGTATATTTTTTAGCTTCATAATAGTCAAGGAAGATTTTAGAAATGATCATCGACACAACTCCAGCAAAAACGATCCCAACTCCTTGCATGGCAAACACTGCAGCTATGAATGCCCCACGAGTTTTCTTGTTAGCATATTCTGACATGATAGTAGCAGATAAAGGGTAGTCGCCACCGATCCCAAATCCGAGCCAGAACCTAAAGAAACATAGTGTTCCGATTACAGCTTTTGCACTGTGCCCAAATGATAAACCAGAACAGATGGCACAAATGCACATAAGAACTAAAGTGATGCCATAAACCTTTTTCCTGCCTAATTTGTCTCCCAAGTACCCAAATACCAATTGCCCCATTAGCGTACCAACAAGAGCGACTCCAATAACTAAGTTATTGACGGAATGTGGAAGTTTTCCTGGCTTCCCTGTGGAGGGATCGTAGTAGTATAGACGACCTAAGAGTTTAGAGACAGTGGAAATGCAAAAAAGATCATATGCATCGGTGAAAAATCCCATTCCGGCTATCACAATAGTGGTCATATGATACCATTGTGTACGCGCATTATCAAGAGCATTAAGCACAGAAATGCTATGTGAGGCCATTGCTTTTTCTTCTGAGGTTTGCTTTCTTGATCTGTTTCTTTAACGTTGATATGATTTAGCATATTTATCTGTATAATTTCTTGTTATGCCGATGTTTTTACTAGAAGAAATTGATAGATGGTGTATACTTCGGCATATACCTTTGTATTGTTGAAATCAAGGGATTTGATCACTGTACAATGAAGTTTATGGATGCATTTGTAACATATCACCAATCAATTGGCTTTATAAGAGAATGTTCATTGGAGTGATGCTGTGATAATAATATTATAAATAAGTTTCGTTTCTAGTTGTTCTTGGAAGATTATTTAATTGCTCGTTTTGTTTTATATGATCGACCATTTAATGAAATGCTAACATTAGGGCATCAAATGATTATTAATAATTCTTAAATGGAGGTCCATGATTTTCTTTAGACCTTAAACTAAGATTATTCGATTCATACTTGTCATAATATCTTAAGAGTAGGTTGAACTCAACCCATTTCAAATTAGTTTTTCTCCACGAAAAAGTATCATACATTGTATTTGCCTCCTTAAAAAGAACAGTCCAAGCCTTGTGGCATGTTGGTGGGAATTTGAATTAAAAATATTGTAATAAACATTTGGTAAGATAAAATTTTTAAAATGGAATTACTGACTGAAGGTATTTGATTTAAGTTAATGAAGTATCTTGAAAAATTGGAGGGATTTGGATTAGTAAAAAAATAAAAATATATACATGTTTTAAAAAATCACAAAAAAAACTCATACGAGTCAATTTTGTGAGATAGATTTTCGATTCGAGCCTGACCCATGAAAATATTACTTTTTTTATGTTAAATTATTACTTTTCACTTTAGTTATGTATTGAGTTGACCCGTCTCACAAAAAAACTATAAAACTCAAAAAATATTTACGAGACAATTTCACGAGTAAATCATTTTTGTAAATCTGATCTTTACCGACTTTTATATCTACATCTACGTATATGAAAGCAGGAATAAGTTGTTATCGGCCTGTTTTTGTACGGTTTCAGGTCATACAAAACACGCGTGTCATACTTTGATTTATCCAACGCACAAGAGTTTGTGCTCTCTAAAAAGGGCACTTACAGCATTCAGTTTCCACCTTTTTTTTATTTTAAAAAATAAAAGGTTGTTTCAAAAAAAAATTAATAAAATAAAATAAAAGATATAAAAAAACATATATAGAGTACTTCTGGTTCATCATCAAGAGTCTCTTTTTACTGTGCGTTCTTGCTCTGATTTCAACCTCTTTCCTTCTCCTTCACTTCACTCCCTTGATTCTCAGGAACAACTTTATCGTCCTCGTCTTCCTTAGCCAGGGTCTGGTTCGGTGCATAGGTTCCTCCGAAACCTTCTTCCTCGGACCTCGTCGCGTATGCTTCTCCAAATCCATGACTCATTGTGTCCCTGTTGCACAGCAATATACATATATATAGATAAAACCGTGTAACCGGGATATGAATCTACTAACCCTTTCTCGATTTTGGATTTCTGGTTTTGTTTGACCATTTTGTCATATTCTTCCGCGGGTCCGGCTGTAGCTTGTGCATATCAGATTTTGGACGTTTTACTGATAATCTTATGTGGATATGATTGAAAAAAGGAGATGGGTCTGCGCTCGTAAGGTTCTTTATTGCAATAGTGGACATCTGAAATTGATCAGAATAAAATGGTCATAAAAATTTGCTTGAATGAATACTGAAGATTTATATTATTATTTTTATTTTATTACATATATGTTCTTTATTGCAATAGTGGACATATGTAATTGATCAGAATAAAATGGCCATAAAAATTTGCTCGGTGTCACGGTAACTTTTACACGTGTCCACTCTGCTTTGACAGGTGTTTGTGCAAGTTCCCAAGAATTCAACATACATTTCAATATCTTTTGGTATTTATTCTAATAAAACAAAAGGTATTTTACATAATATTGTTGCATGAAAATTACTCACAGTCTCTACGAGTTTGCAAAGAATTGTATTAAAAATGGAATATGTACAAACTCGATGTCACGCTTCGATACCCAACGTGAATATTTGATGATGTTCAACCATCGCATTATTGATAAACAATAAGTTTTGTAGTACGGTATAAATAAAAACCAATTTATAAAATAAATTCACATTTACAATATATAAATTTTGAAAACGGAAAAAATATGTTGAAGCGTTTACAACTTGAATTTAAAACTTAAATAAGCGAAACTAAAATAAATTTTTTGATTCATTTTATTATTAACCTCAAAATTGGTCTTGCTCCTCTTCCTTGATTTCTTCTTCTAACTTATCTGAGAACGTTAGAATAAGAGGTGACCGATATAGCCGTCACTCAATAAATGATGGTTGTTCGAACACATACATAACAAATATGCATGATTTTCAAAAATTAGCATATCATGCATAACATAGTTCGTATAACTTATATCATGAGCATAAACATAACATAAAATTGTCCTAGACACTTAGATTATTTTATTTTCCATCACCGTGTAAGAGTCATAAACTTATCATACATTGAGATTTTCGCTCATATACAGCTGAATACTCACAGTGCCAAAACATAGAGTATCATATAACAAGAAGAGGAAGAAAAATAATAATGATCGACCAAAACTTTCAAAACGAATTGAAATAATTCATATACAAATTATTTTAAAACATAAGCTTGTTTACCTCAGACTTGATAAAAAACACGTGTATGTGGATGGCTTGGTTCGAAATCCTTGAAGAACCACTATAGGTATTCGGACAGCATTTGTGCAACACTTTGATATTTGGTAGAACTTTGACTCGAAAATTTGACAGCACTTGGGAGAGAGAATTTAAAAAATATAGAGTTATGTATTCTTTTTGAAAATTTGGGCTTGGGTATTTATAGAGGTGTTTTGAAAATCTTATCATAGTTCAGTTGATTTTCTTTCATAATTTTGTGATAATTCTTCAATAATTTCGAGATGTTCCTTCCATACATTTAACCTTGCTAATTTCAAAAACTCGGTCTTCAATTTTATAAAGTTTTCAAAATTTATATTAGGTTGGGTAGTTGAATGCATTCTGTTTTCTTGTACTTGCATTTATAATTTTCTTCCTAATTTGATTGATACTCTAGCCCTAAATTCCAAAATCCTTGAACAGGATTTTCGAATTTAATATATTTATTGACTTGAAAGTTCTGATTATCATGTATTATTTAATATTTTTGAATTTATTATTACTCACAATAAAACCAAAATTGTGAAAATATAATTTTATACATGTCTATAATTAAATAAATAATTAAATACCAACAAATCATGATTCTCAAAATCGAGAGTGTATTAAGCATGTTCGTGTCCCTTAGTGTTTATCTGTCATGCTCAAGCACTTACAATTTAACTGCATCCAAGCTTAACGATAGATTTTGTTTGTAATGTGTATATTTTTAAACGTAATTTATACTTAATTTCTTATAAACATTATTATTTAAACAATATAATGCATTAAAATTTTTTGAAATATAAACGTTTAAGTACAAGAGAAAATAGTATGTATAAAAAAAAACGTGCCCATTACTAAAACTTAAAAAATAGTAACTATCTCCAACATGTATAAAAATATTTTGTGTTTTTTATTTTTATCCAATGGCTAGACAAAAAGATCACGTATACCTTAACCATAGCTTCACAGTAACAACATTGATCGAACTTGTAGAATAGATAAGCTAGAATATATCTTCCCTTGGTCTAAACAACTTCAGGATTTTGATTACTGACACATACAATTAGCAAAATACATGAACCATGTTAACATAATAACTGCTAATTGGTGACCTTTTTCTCAAAAAAAAATAGTAAGGGAAAAAAACGTTAATTATTATCCAGTATGGTTAGTTGTTAATTTCTTGCTTATTGCTCTTACTTAGCTTAGATTCATTCAAACTTGTTAGCTTCTTTATTTTTCAAATAAGTTCAATAAATCTTTTGCACGTTACAACATGCATACTCAACTCTAACCAAATTAAGGATTATAAGTTTAAACATTTTCAAATTTATATGTTTCCACATCTAACATATCAGTTTACACCCAAACATGTCACGTATGCATAAACTCATTCATTATAGCTTTTAGTATCTACAATACTAACATTTTTTCTCCCCATATTTAACATTAACAAAAGTTATTTTCATTTGTTTTTAAGTTTTTTTTTACACAAACAGATCAAACTTGATTAGTCTTTTAATAAAACGTTGTATATATTGTTTCCTAGCTATATTAATTAATTACAAAGAAATCTACATTTGCTTTACTTTAGTTTATATTTATTTAATTGTCATACATTAACAAAAGATAAAATATAAAATTAGACATATACAAATATAAACACATATTCATCATCTTTAAAGTAAAATAAAATTGATCATATGTTGCACAACAAATTTGGATAAACACCTCAAAAATTGAGGTGACTATACCTAGTTAAACAGAATTTATTAAACCATTCAACTTATGGGGTCCACATCTGAACGTAGGCACCCCACAATTCGGTTATTTAATTGTGACACACACAAAAGTAGTGGCGTGGAGCCATAACAGATTTTTTTTTTTTTTAATTCTAATTTCGGCGGCGGACCACATAAAAACTCTAAGATTACGTTTGGTTTGGAGTATAAAATAAATTAATGATTAATATGTAAATGATAAAAAAAATGATTGTGATAAAAATGTAATATAAAATGTAAAATTGTATTATGTTTGATATGATTTTTAAGTGTGGGATAATTTTGAATTTTTTGATAAAATGACAAAATTTCCATTTCTTCCTTTTTTTTCTTCTTCCATTCCGACGGCGGCGGGGTCGGCCGGAGACGGCTGCGGTGGTCGGCGACGGCGGTGGTCGCCCGGAGGTTGGAGGCGGCAGGCGGTGGTCGGCCGGAATCTTCGGCGATGGTCGGCCTGAAGCGGCGGCGAGGCCGGCGGCGGCCGGCGGTTGTCGGTGGACGGTCGGTGGAAGGAAGTGGTGGTGAGTTTGAATTTAAGAAAAGGGTAAAATTGGAAAAATAAGATGAATTAAGAGTGTGATAAATAATTCTAGTAAGTGAGGAGGTATTATTTTAACCTACCTAATATAATCATATCATTCATAGTAGAGATTGACTTAATTAAATAGTTACGCGTACCAAACAAAAGATAAAGTGATTAAAAAAAATAAACCTACTTTATCAAATGAACCAATCGGCCCCCTAAAAGTCGAAAGGCTTGCTCTGTTACCTCTCTCTCTGGCGACTGTTGCTTCTTCCCCCAGAACACGGAGAAATTAGCTGTCATTCTGTAATTTACCTTAAATATGAGAAAACTAGAAAGAAACAAATAATCAGTGCTTTTTGCTCTTCACTTTCAAAACTCAACGGCACATGATTCAAACTTGACATCATAAAAGGCTAGTTTGGTCGTTGTTTTATTGTTTTGGTGTTTTAGTTTCTGATATTTTGCGTTTTATTTATAGGATATATACTGTTTGATTATGTTGTTTTCTTTCCGGGAGGATTGATGTTTAATCGTATTTGTTGGCAGAGTTTTGCAAAGATGGTATTGAAATGTTGTTATTTGTTATTATGTTGTCGATTTTTTTTAGGTTTTGTTTTGGAATCTTAATACCACCACTCTCTTGGAGTGAGCGTAAACTCGAATGGGGAGAGAAAACGCTGAGATTTACAGCCTTCCGTGGAAATGATAGAAGAGGCAGTCTAGAACAATGTTTTTATGCCTGTCCCATTTTTTGTTTAGAAATGAATTTATATCTATGCTACCAAATGTAGCCCGTTAACTAAAGACCATATTACTGTATTATATTTGGATTTATTGATTAATCGGAAGTTTAACTCTATGCGGTTTTGTGTGCGTCGGAATGTGATTTTCTTTTTCCTTTTTTTTTTTGGTCATTTGGGTTTACTTTATCAATAAAATTGTTGGTTATTGGTTTTCTGAGCTGTATTCTTCTTATTTTGGTTATTTTCTCTGTCGGATGGTTGAATATAGAAAGCGAAGTGTCGAGGTTGTGCAAGAGTTATTTAGTTCACGTGTAAAATGAATATTATTGCCTACATGCGGAAACGTGACATTATGAAGTTTTTAATTTCAGGTCGATCCATATTTTATTCATGGTTAGAATTTGATTTGAAAAAGGGCGTGTGATACAGAGGGTGCTAAAGAATCACAGCACCGCAAGACTTCAAGGATGAGCACAAGCAAGCAGACCTCCAGAATTCTGGAAGTTGATAATGGTGTATCCTTGATGTCTGATTCAATGTTGTTGATTCAGGATGGAACTGAAGTTACTGGAACTTCAGAGCTACAGGCTCACCTTAACACTTCTTTGGATGACCTGTTGGGTCTGCGTGAGCGTGCATTTTCTGCTGCTGGAGCTGCATTTTTATCAGCCATTTTGGTTAACCCACTTGATGTTGCAAAGGTACATTAATGCTTTTTATATCCTGTTGTTTGCTTAATCTTTGAACATCTGCAATTCGATAATGCTTATCTTGTGCTTTTTATGCCTTCCAACTCAAATATTCGGGTTGGTTCTTGTTGGATATTTTGCCTGTACTTGCAGCAACTGTTGGCTGCAGTTGTCAGATCAATGAGATTTCTTGCAAATTTCAGTTCCAGGTTTCGGGTCTGATGAAACTTTTTTCGTAGTTAATGAAAAAAGTTTGTCTACGACCTTGGTTCCTTTACATTTTAAGTGCAACTTTTATGGCGTGAAAAGTATGATTTGGTATGGACTCTTCCCCCCTTCTCATTTGGGTCTTTTTGGTACTCAAGTGAAGTTTTATATTATAAACTTCATTATTTTCTTATTATTTAACTTTTGAACATTGCAGACGAGATTGCAGGCTCAGGCTGCAGGAGTCCCTTACAACCCATTAAGTAATGTTATAAGTCGCATGGCATTTTTTGGACCCCACATGGTTGGTGTGATTTTTTTTGTTTTCATTTATTTTTTCCTGTTCATTAGTTTCTTCACTAGCCATTGCCCATACATGACTAATTGAATTTTTTGCATTTATCAATTGCTAAATGGTTCAGAAGGAGTTGACCCTAGGTTAATATATGTTAACTAGATTTCTGTGGATTGGTATTTTTTATGCTGATAAATTCTGGATTTGCGCTCCATTAAAAATTGAAGAATGCTAATTTTTGGGAGAAGGTAAGATCTAGATGACATAATATTGGCAATGTTAGAAATTTGCTGTTTTTATTTTGATATCCCGTCTCAATTCATCGATTTATGCTTTGTTCGAATCTCATCATGAAGATATTCAACATTTTATATTGCCAGAATACAAACTATTTTTTTTACATTGTTCTTTTACGTGTTTTGTATACATTTCCGATGTTAGTTTTGCTAAAAAAGAATTTGAGCTTTTATTGAAACCTTCAACTCTATAGTGACAGTCATACATTGTCTTGAAAAACGTTGTTGATGTACTGATATTATTCAAGGTTATCTTCTAGAGGTTCAAACGAGTTGATCTCGACTATGGAAATTAAGCTTGAGCTCAAAATGATGGTGCTTGAGTTTGAGCTTGATTTGTGAGATTAGATTTTGTTCGCAGTTCAAATCATTAGTTTGAGCTCATAAACCATGTGTGTGTAAAATTATTACTAATGTTTATATTTATCAAAATTTAAAAATACTTTAAAAATTATTTTTGAGGTCGTGATAGCAGAAACTTTTGAGCTCACAAGAGTTTGGAAAATCCTTACCTCAAATCAAGCCAGGATGCTGGCCAGGTTTGTGGTCCGAGTAGACTCACTTTACGTTCCTATTATTGTGTCCCTCACCATCTTCGAAGGATTTCGGTCGGACAATTAAATTGAAGAGATTATGATTTCCTTCTCTTACTGTCATTAATAGCATATTCATGATACACATCCGATATAGTATCGATAAATGTTTAGTTACAACCGCTATGATGCAATGTTTTCAGAAAAGTTTATATTTTCGAACCACTAGGTATATTCACCATGGTTGATCTGGTTGAATATGTATGGTCTCTTGTCGCTGGAAATGAAATTTGATTTGTGTACTGCAATGTGTTTCCTAGATGTTTGCTGATCTAAGGTGTTCTCCCTCATGCACGCGAGCTGGGGTTCATGGTACGGTGGCAATTTGCCCACCTGATTGTTTCCATTACGAAGGGACACTCGATGTGTTTTACAAAATCATACAACAGGTTAGTGATATTTATTCATCTTTGGACAGATGTCGTTACGAAGCTAATATGATTTCTGCTTTGTATTTTGTTGCCACATCCTACAATTATATATGTGGTGATGTAGATGAATTTCATGTCATTTGTTTGTTTTGGTGATAATTTTATCTTCTGGATGCAATATTCAAACTTATTCTGTTTCTATGGCATATCTTTTGCAGATAATATTGTGTGTTGTGGCTTATGTAGTTGCTTACATGCATTCAACAGGAAGGATTTTCCAGACTTTGGAGAGGCACAAATGCTGGATTAGCGCTTGCTGTGCCCACTGTGAGTTAATAACTTCTAAGAAAATCCATCAGTTACCACGTGTCTTTGTTTTTTATTGAATCCCTCCGTTTCAATCCGAGTAAGGCACTTTAATGTTTGATAAACAGGTTGGCATATACTTACCTTGCTATGACATTTTCCATAACATGTTAGAGGAATTTGCTGTACAGAGTGCTCCTATCTTAGAGCCATACACACCTTTGCTGGCTGGTTCAATGGCGCGTTCACTAGCTTGCACAAGTTGCTATCCCATTGAGCGTGCCAAAACACGAATGCAGGTGTTTGATATATTTGTTGTGGACAGATTTTCTTCTCTTGTTCTTCACTTTCTTATACCTGTATAACTGTTCTCTCTCACTGTGTAGGCGTTTAAGCATGTCAATGGTGATAAAAGACCCCCTGGAGTCTTGAAAACATTAATTGACGATATTCCAGGGGTCAAGAGCACAAGCAACTTAAAAAACAGCTGTAAGTCAGATTTCTTTATTTATGTGAAAGTTGATCTTCTGCACTTACTACTGGGGCATTGTAATTTTTGGTTGATGGCCTTTCTAATCCTTAAAAGAATGATTTAGCTTCTATGGCCATTTCTAGACTATATTCATGTTATAGGCAGACAATAGTTCTTTTCCTTTCTCTCAGTTGTTTTTTCTGTCTCAAATAAATGATACTTTTTCTCTACTACTGGCAATTGCAAATCCCTTTACCCAAGGAGGGATCTAAGCAAAATTTGAGCTTTGTTTAGTCAGTTAATGAATTTTACTGTTCCGAATGAATGTAATGATTTATTTAGCTATTTATATCTTAATTATTTACCTATAGCATAGAATTTTTTGATGCAGTGCAAAGATACCGTGTCTTGTGGACGGGCCTTGGTGCTCAGCTTGCTCGTGATGTTCCTTTCTCTTCCATCTGCTGGCCAACCCTTGAGCTGGTGTTACCTCATTCCTTGTTCTTTGTTTATATGGAATTGTGCAAATATTTTGTGTGATATATATGCCTTTGTGTAAAAATTTGTTTCCAGGTAAGAAGGCGGCTTTTAGGTCTTGTTGGAGATGAAGCTAATGCAGCCAGTATACTTGGGGCAAATTTTTCCGCTGGTTTTGTTGCTGGAAGCCTTGCTGCTGCTGCTACATGTCCACTTGATGTTGCAAAAACCCGCAGGCAAATTGAGGTTGTTTCTCCTTCTTGATTAGTTGTTTACTAGTACTTGCACAGCCTGCATGTCCAGTTTCTACCTAAATTCTATTAATTTCTGTTTTTGTAATGGCCCCAATAAATGCTGTAGCTTGCTAAACTTTGAGATCTTGGGATCATTCATTTGTGTCATACAATCAAACTGCAAGATTAATCTACTGATGAATAATCCTGATTTGGAGCAAATGATTTGTGAATGTGAATGGTGAGAGAATGATTTGTGAATGTGAATGGCAAGGGATTTGTCTGTAAAGTGTTGTGAGAACCTGTATAAGTTCAAGCAGTCAAGCTGATAACAGACTGTGTACGGATTTATTACATTGTCCCTCTGGTGCAACTTAACATTTCAATTGGCATTTGTCATTTTAGTGTTTTTTCCTTGTAGAAGAAGGAAAAAATTTAGCCATCTTAAACTATGTTGAAGTTTTTGCACCAAAGTGAATATTTTATCGTATGTGAAAATGAGTTGTATTCTAACTAATATGGTAATGTAATGCTGCATTTTGCAGAAGGATCCCATGAGGGCATTGAAGATGAGTACGAGACAGACCCTATTGGAGATATGGAGGTATGTCTACAAATGACTGCCCGTTCAAATTTTTGGTGTACTATGATCCATTATGTTCTTCAATAGCATTTTTCATCTGGGGAATCAATTGCATGAACAAGCAATTTTAGTTACTTGGACTTGGTGATTTCTGGTTTGTCGGCTGCACAGCATTTCTGCAGGCTTCTGAGATTGATAGGCAGAAAACCTGTACCTGTTCGTACTTTTAATGGGATTCTTCCTTCGGAACCAAAACCCATACGTCCACGTTGGCCCTTTTTTTCATAGCACATTATGTCTTTGTTAAAAACTTTCAAAATGATCAAAATAAGCAGTGCTTAATACTCTCTCACCACATTTTAGGTGTTGTATCTGTATATGACATTTTTTTCAAACGATTTTTGACATTGTACCTGCAATTTCACAGGGATGGGGGGACGAAAGGTTTGTTTACTGGAGTTGGTCCCCGTATTGCCCGTGCTGGTCCTTCGGTAGGGATTGTGGTTTCATTTTACGAAGTCGTTAAACACATTCTACGAAACCAATATGCTGCTGCTTAATCTGTCACAAATCTTTTTTCTATTGTTTGTGAAAACCAACATCTGCTAACAGTTAGAGCTGAATCACAGGCATCAAGAATAGGCTAATAGACAGTTTTGCTATGCTAATGGTAGCCTTGCCTTTGTGGGAAGAAATAATTTATCTTCTCATTTATATTTCTTATTCTACTTTGTCAACCTGTTAGCTATCACTCAAGCTCCTTAGATGAGAAGGGATTTTGTTGAATTTTTCCCCACACTGATGAGAGAAGAATTTTGGCATTTCTTTCACCATTATGTTCGATGTTCTATCCATTGTGATATATCCTAACCGGAAATGCTTAATTGCCCACTTTCTCGACTTGTTAGCTATCCTCTGATAGGTTGGTTTCGTAGCTTCACATATTATTAAGTTAGATTCTAAATTTATTGCTAATATCTTGTATATGAAATCGAAATAATTTTGTAATGCAAAAATATATCGTCTCATACAAATAATAACGACATTTCTGGACGTGCGTTAAAGGTAAAGCTGGAAAACTTCTCATGGAAAAAGAAGTGTTAAATGGCTTACACTTCGGAACTGGTTGTTGATATATATTTAATACACATATATGATCTATCTTCATATACTTTTCATACAAAAAGTGGGACAAAAAGCCAAATGAAATTTACTCCTTTCTCACGGAAAAAGAAGTGTTAAATGACTTGCACTTCCGAACTGGTTGTTGATGTATATTTAATACACATATATGATCTATCTTCATATACTTTTCATACAAAAAATGCGACAAAAAGCCAAATTAAATTTACTCCTCCAAATTCAACCACTCTGTATGGGAGACCATTAGGGATGGCAATGGGGGGCGGGGCGGGGGTGGATTTGCCATCCCCGTCTTCGAATTCCATCCTCACTCCATATCCGTCCCGATCCCTGTATTTTTGGGTTCGAGGAATGCTCAAACCCGAAACTTCGGGTATCAACTTTCCATCTTCGTTTCAAAAATATTAATATGTCAAGACCATGACGGATTCAGAGATTTTCTCACAACAAAATTTATTATTATCTTTTATTATTAGTGGTAATATTAATATTAATAATAATATTATTATCACTATTTTAAAAAATAATATTATTATTATATTATTAATACTAATAATATTATTGTTTTATTATTGATATTATTTTCGGACCGGGTTCGAGGATGAGGATAATAATCTCATACCCGCCTCGAACTACATTGAGAATTTTAAAAAATCCCCGAACCCGAAAAAATCGGAGATCCCCATCCCCGTTTCAAGTTTTCCCCGCCGAGCTCCAAACTTGTAAGGAAAGTTGTCATCCTTAGAGACCATAAATATCGATTTCCTATCACAGATTTTTTCGTTATATTATTTAAAATATATTTATTTACCTTAAAAGTACCAGAGCCACCAACATCAGAATATATGATCAATTTTGGTCCCTGCGATGATTTAAATTAAAATAATAATTTTTTCTTAAAAAAAAGGGGAAAATAACATTAAAAAAAACTAAAGGTACTTTTTCGGCAGCGGCGGCGGCGGCGGCGGCGGCGGCGGCCGCAATGATAGCGAGAAGTGCTACAAATGTGAGCAAAGGAATTAATCGATACTCACTGGAAGCCGAGACGAAGACGGATAACGAATTACGTGTTAGATTATTGGGTTAAAAGAAAATGCATTGCCCATACTTGGTCCAGGACCATATAAATGTCCAGCCCAACATAGTATGCATGCTGCTATCGCTTTAATGGTTGGGCCGAACTGGGCAGGGATTCGAGCCTACCCAGCCCATTTGAGAAAAGGTTTTCTAAAAGTTAAAAAAGAGTCAAATATCAATTTGGCTGTACGAATCTTCTGCATTTCTCCAAAATTCCCCTGCAATCCCATTTCAGTATCTGCGCCGGTAGTTGTTTTTATTTACTACTGTGAACATGAATTGTTTGTTTGTGTGTTTTGAATCATAATCTGAGTAACATGGCGATTAATTGATTGAGAAACATCTGGTTTTCCTGATTGTCGGTTACGTGTGCGTGATTCAATTGAAAAAGCCAGCTTCTTCGGCGTTTTTGTTTTCTGTTTTCCGGGAAATAGTCTCAATAAGAAATTGAAAAATTGAGTGCGGTCTTGCTAAATCGTAGTTGATTTTGAGTTTTAGTGCATTTCTTTTGTGTTTTTTATTTTGTATATTTTTGAGAATTGGTGACGAAGATTTAATCCAATTTTTCTTTTTTCAGTCTTGGTTGTGGTGTGGAATGGCATCTAATTCCAGCCAGCCGCAATTCCGCTACACCCAACCCCCATCCAAGGTTCTCCATTTACGAAACTTACCATGGGAATGTATCGAAGAGGAACTGATTGAATTCGGTAAACCGTTTGGTGATGTTGTCAATACAAAGTGTAATGTGGGGGCCAATCGGAACCAAGCTTTTATTGAGTTTGTAAGTGTATACTCTAGTGTTTGATTGTAATTTTATGTGACTTTTCGTGGTTATAGATTATTTGGTGTCCTTTTTATTTTATAGGCGGAACCAAATCAAGCTATTGCTATGATGTCTTACTATGCATCCTCACCAGAGCCCGCTCAGGTACGAGGGAAAACTGTTTACTTACAGTATTCCAACAGGCAAGAAATAGTGAACAATAAAACTGCAGCAGATGCTGCTGGAAATGTTCTCTTGGTGACAATTGAGGGGACTGATGCTCGTCTTGTTAGCATTGATGTCATGCATTTGGTAAGAATTCATGCATATCCCTCGCAAACTCAGAACCTGATAAGTTGAAAAAGTAGGATGCTCTCTATAATTTTGTGTGCGGAAATTGTAGTATGTCACTTTTTTAAGACTTCATTTGACAAAAATGTGAATGAATCAGCAGGCACGTGTCAAGGATAAATCTTCAATGGCAGCTTATTGCATCGGGAGAAATAGGGAATGTGTGTTTGTCTTCTTTCTCCTTTGCTTAACACTGGCTCTCTCTTCTTTTCTCCTCTTCATCACCCTAGCTTCTTAGAGCCTTGAATGACTTAACATCCTTTTTATTTCCGGGGTTCCTTTTCCTAGATCTTGCACTTGTGTACTTTAAGTGATTTTAATTCTTTTAATATCACAATATCTACAATTTTGAATTTCTCGATTTCCATTGAACTAGTTGGACTGTTTTTAAATACATGAGGAGATTCTTTAATTAGTTTGAATGCTGTATTTACAATGTTCAGGCGGCATAATTTCTGAAATTTTCCAATTTTGGGAAGCAACTCGGGTACGCGAGGAGTATTCGATATCTAATTTGAAACTTGATGAATTTATTGAAATATTTTGCGAAAGAAGTTAACTTTTAGAAGTAATTTTTTGAATTAGTTCTGGACTAAATAATCACGCCTTCCCTTACCGTGTTCTTAATTTTGATCATATCACGGTTCTTAATTTTGATAATATCAGGGTTTTCTCGTAAAGTTTTTGAGAATGTTGCATTAGTCAATCAGATTCTCTCTTGACACCAGAATGTTTTCTTTCTGTGCTGTGTTTTTAATCATCATCATCATATCAGGATTTTTTCACCCTTGTAAATTTTGTCGTTAAATGATTTAGCAGTGCCCGATTGGTTTTTGATGCTGGCTTACTGTATCTCTCATATTTCAAAAGTAGCACTTTCCCGCAACTTATGTTTATAATTGTTTTGTTGGTTATAATGATCATAGTTGATTTAGGTTTCTGTCTTAGGCAAAAAAAGTTGCAACCATTATTGATAAATAATCTGATTTCAGGTGTTTTCAGCATTTGGATTTGTGCACAAGATAACTACATTTGAGAAGACTGCTGGTTTTCAGGTGTGTATTTTCGGTGAATTTTTAGTTAGGATTAAATGATTAATAAAGCATCAACCGATAATACTGGTATCTCTGACATGCAACCACCTTATATGTTCCTTCATTATCAGGCTTTGGTGCAATTTTCTGATTCAGAGACTGCCTCTTCTGCTAAGGATTCCCTTGATGGAAGAAGCATTCCAAGGTGAAATGGGTTTTATATTTTGGCTTCGGATGTAACCCGACTGTTATGGATCATATGTGTGTAGATGGGGTGCTCATATGTTGGGGCTGGACATCTGTCAGCAGCTTTATTAAGAATCTGCTAATGGGGTACATGCATGCTACTTACCCGGCCTTACCTCTCTTTTATTTTTTATTCAAGTCACTGTTACCTTTTTGGGAACCGCTCTGGTTGAACTTCCCTACTTATGCCCATCAGCCGGGGCCTGTTCTATGCTGGATAGATTCTGTTGTAACTAGGGATTTGCGATATAATTTTTAGTTGTGCTAGGGGAATGGAGCTGATTGGTAAAACTTTGTTTGTAACATATTCGACTTATTGTTCAACTCCTGGACAGTCACAGGGTTAATATGCTAAGTATCTTGTTTAAACTTTATATTTATGCCTCATTTATCAGTGTGATGTGATGGTACTTTCATCAGCATAGAAATATTTGGTAAATAATCTGTGTTAATATTCTCACTATAAGTTCCTTGACTTGAAGATTTGTGATGCTTCTATTCTCAGTCACAATTTGTGGTTGATACATTTCTTCTACATATTAATACGCCTTTTTTGCTTCTTCACTCTGGTGTGTGCCAGGTATTTGATACCAGAGCTGGGACCGTGTTCCCTTAGGATTACATATTCTGCTCATACTGATTTGAGTGTAAAATTCCAGAGTCATCGTAGTAGGTAATAATTGGCTGTGAGTTTTTTGTCAGCTATTATTTATGTGATATAGATTGGATGCATAATATTGAACTTTTCTACTCTGTAAAGTCGAGCTTGAAATTTTTGCCTTCATGGGTTTCTTTTGATTTTTTTTTGTCAGGGGGGTTTCTTTTGATGTTTTTTAACACTTGAATAATTGTTTTATCTTATGTCATTCATATAGGGACTATACTAATCCTCTACTGCCCATCGCTCCTTCGGCCATAGATGCAAGTGGTCAGGTAAATATTTTAAGTTGAAAAGTAGAGATGGTAGATTTTGAATTGAGTTAATTCAATCGTTGGTTTTTCATTTCTTTTCTTGGTTAATTATGCAAACATTCAAAATACGTCTTCACCCAGATGACGAAATGCAAAGCAATCCATTTAATTGTGCAAGCATTTTGTTAACTTTAATTACCTCTCTAAATTTTAAATTGTTTTATTTGCAATTGTGCTTCAGCATTCTATTTACCAGTGACTCTCTCTTTTGCTTGTAAATCACTCTTGCTGTCATAATCTGATAGCATAAAGCTACTTCTTGCAGAGTATAGGGATTGATGGAAAAAAACTGGAGGCAGAGAGCAATGTTCTTCTCGCCTCAATTGAAAACATGCAGTATGCAGTCACCTTGGATGTTATGCACCAGGTAAGCAGCTTTATACTTGAGTAGCTTTTAGACACTTTTTTGGCATTCAGTTGTTGACCTTTTTCTTCTGTAAATCGCATTCCATGGACAGGTCTTCTCTGCTTTCGGGCCTGTCCTTAAGATAGCCATGTTTGATAAAAATGGTGGTCTTCAGGCTTTGATACAATATCCTGGTAAGATAAGTTTTCATAGCTTACATTGCAATTTCCTTTTATCTTCTTTTATTCAAATAATTTTTTAGAAGGAAGGGAAACAAAATATCAATTCCAGAATGAGAATCACATCCTTCTAAAAAAGTGAGAATCACATAGACAAGAGGCAGAACAATCTCTAACCAGTGGGCTTGCAGATGTTCAGACAGCTGTTGTTGCAAAGGAAGCCTTGGAAGGACACTGCATATATGATGGAGGATTCTGCAAGCTTCATCTCTCCTATTCCCGACACGTTGATCTCAGCATAAAGGTGAGAGAGGACTCCTAGTTTTCCTGATTGATAACATAAGCTGCCGGGTTGTTTTTGTTTCTTCAAAAACGGCACCCTTGGTGTTATGCATGAGCTTATAACTTGTTTTCAGGTCAACAATGACAGGAGCAGAGACTACACCATCCCCAGTACTCCAGTCTTGAACGCTCAACATTCTATCTTGCAACAGCAACCATACTCGGTAGGAGGCCCAGGCCCTCATGTTTACAGTGAACCACAGTATGCTTCAGCGCCAGTTCATGCAGTGCCTCATCATTCAGCTGGTTGGAACCCTACGATGCCTCAATCCATGCCCATGCAGATGCATAATTATCCTTATGCCCCTCCTACAAGTTCTCCGGCGTGGAGCCATGGGATGATTTCACCCCATGGCCAGAATAGTTTACCACGGTCGTCCCCAATGCCCCCTTATCATCATCAATAGCACAATCCATCTGGTGTGAAGGAGTGATGATGCTGGTCTGGTGTATTAACATTTTTCTTTCAATAGTACACGAAAGTACTTCATTGAGCTGTGAAACTCATCTTTTCCTTCGAGACTTTGTTTCATGTTGGACAGATTCTGGCTGTGTTTATGCCATGTTTTATAGGCTTGAAAACTTTAGTTTTTTGCTCTTCATTTTGTACACAATATATTAACAAATCTTTAAGTTTTCACTTCCCATGTTAACAAATCTTGAAGTTTTCACTTCCCGTACCCCTTTCTATGTTGAGAAAAAAATTGCTCCTTCAGTTCCTCCTCTACCTCATGAAGGACAAAATCGGTGTCTGGGACATATCCCATCTCCTTAATCCTTTGTACGAACTGATCCAATTCTTCCTGTATTTGCTTAGCTTGGGGGTGTTTGGTATCCCCACATAAAATATATGCACCTTTTTAGCTATTTCAATCCAACTACAACTGCCTCCTTGACTAAACTTTGTACTTCCATACTTTTTCTTATTTTTGCTACATTTGCCCATTTACCACTTGATCCGTCAAGTCAGATAATAGGACTCATGCTGCTGGGTCGTTTGGTTCTTGTTCAAAACTCGCCTTGGCTGCATGGTTGCCAAGTTCTGTGTTACCACGAACACGACTGGCACCCAGCAATGAGCTCTAGACAAGAGCATCAGCCCTAAAAGGCATTGATTCGATGCATTGCTTTGTCTAAAATCCCGTTCTTCCTAATGCATCAACCATACATGCATAGTGTTCCATCCTTGGTTTTATCCCTACTTCTTTGTACTTCGAGTGAAAATGTCTCCACGCCTCGTCTATCAACCCTGCATGGCTGCACGCAGAGAGAACAACTACATATGTGATCTCATTAGGTTTCACCCTAAAATCAAGTATTTCCTTGAATAATTCCAGAACCCTGTCGGCAAAATCATGCTTTGCGAAGCTTGTGATTATCGATGTCCAAGATAACACATTTCTTCGATCCCCCATTCTTCGAAAACCTGATTCGCCGCCTCAATGTTGCCACACCAGGCATACATAGAGAACGACAAATTACAAACATGTTGATTGTATGCCAAACCAGCTTTCAGCACCCCACACATAGCGTTGTATGAAACCAAATTCTTGCAGTCGTCAAGAAACTAGTAAACGTAAAAACATCGCCACATGTACCAGAAAATTTAGTTTGATTATTGTGATGCCCGGGGTCGAAGAGGGCGGGGAGTGATCGCCAGTGCAGTTGAGGAAGACTTAAAAGATTAGATAGGTACTATTCATATGAAGAAGGTGGATCTTTTTTTCGTGAGCTCATCACATAAGAACTCCAAAATTAAGCGTGCTTGACTTGGGACAATTATGGGGTGGGTGATCCACTGGGAAATTTCCTAGGCTGCGTGTAGATGAAAACATAAACACGCTGAAAAGACTCATCTTGGTACAGTGAAACCAGTCGTCAAATATGAGACGTTACAATTATAAAGTTCAAAAGCCTCGTTAGATTCCAGATTCCTTGAATACCCATCAATCATAGTGTTATATGAAACCAAATTCTTTTCAAATAATAATTCAAACCCTTTTGTGCAAAGTCCATTCTATCATTCTTAGCGTACATGCTAATGATAGAGTTGCCTACACAGTTGTCCGATGAAAGAACTGTTGAAAAAGATAGCCAAATTAAATAACTTTTGGTAAAGCGAAACGTTGATCCTTTTCTCTTTTAACAATATTTTCGGATCAAAATATGTTCACAAAGAAAAAACGACACAATGACTTTTACGTGGAAAACTCAAATTAACGAAAAACCATGAGATCAATGTCCACCAAAAGAAATCTCCACTATATAAATAATGTGTGCAAATCATTCCTACAACAATAGTAAATAACAATAACTCTCCCCATAACGATTCAGGGGCATCAAGAACTTCAAGAATAATAATTCTTGAATAATACACTCAATCTCATTTTTGAAGTGAAACTCACACAACTCTAATCGCAATAGAAAATTCTTTTTGATGTGGAAGATCGGACAATGCCGTAACTACAGAGCATACTAAAATTTAACTAAATAATTAGGTTAAACAACACTCAATTGCTTGTTTATTGCTTGTCTTGGGATGTATTGAATCAATGCAAATTATATGAAAAATTTGGGGTTGGTGAAGGGTGAAATGGTAATGTGAATGATGTGAAACTGTGAATGATTTTCAAGGTTGGCTAGCCTAACTTGCTTTGAAAAATTGGTTTGAACTCAAAGATGAGGTTTGAGTGTCAACAAGACCAAACTTTACCATATGATCATATATCTGTTCACCCAAATTTGGATCCAAAAGATTCCCGCAAGCCTTTGGAAGAGCAGCAAAGTTAAGTGATTTGGTTTAATTATGCCTTCTGTCAACATTTTATGATATAATTTTATGGCCTCCATGCCACATTCTCCACTTTGCACATACCCAGTGATGATAGAAGTCCAAGACATAAACATCACGTTCCAGCATTCTATCAAAAGCTTTTCGCTAATTGTCCATTGAATTATGCACAGCACTCTTTGCATACATTTCTACCAAACTGCACCCCACAGAAACAACCAACGAAAGGCAATTCTTGATAAAGCAAGAACGCAACTGCTGCCCGAAAAATAACAACAAATTCGCTACAAGCAGATAATGAACTGCTAAATGTGAAGCGGTCTGGGATATACCTTCCCAAAACCATATCCAAAAACATCTCGATGGCATCTTTAGGAGAACCCATATGTGCACTTATCGTAATCATCAAAGTCCAGGACACGGAGTTCTTCTTAGGCATTTAATCGAACATCTTCTTAGCTAACCCCAAATCACCAAATCCCTTGGTGAACAAATCAATTAACACGCACCCAATACACACATCAGACTCAAAATATCTCGTCTTTATAAAAACGAAAAATTACCAATCCCATCCACATGTACTCTCTATTTGAGCACGCATGCATTGCTGCAGAGAAGCAAAACTGAGCAGGGTACTCACCAAATTGCACAATTTCAACGAACTTCAGAACTGTTACATAATTCGAACGGCTGTGCGCGTAACAAGGTATCATCGCGCTCCACGAAACCAAGTCCCTCATCTCACCCATGGACTCAAATATCTCCTCCGCCGTCTTCCAATCACCGCATTTAGAATAAAGACTGAGGAGGGAGTTGAGGAAAAATGAGTCAGCTTGAGCCCCGAGACCAATATTCTGGAGTGGACGAGTTGACCCAAACAGAAGTTCCGAGTCCGAATGCAGGACTTGAGGAGAATGGAGTAGGTGGTAACGTCAGGGGTGAGATTAGCTCGAGACATGAGATCAAGGGTTGAAATTGCTTCATCGACATGGCCAACCTCTGCTTGGCGAATCAACCGATCCTTGTAAGTCTCGAAAGTTAAATATCAGTAGGTCGCGCATAGGTGACCTTTTTGTGGGAACGAATCTTGGGTGAGAGCGAGACAGTGGAGGAGACAGAAAAAATTTGTCACTCTTTTTTTATTCTCGAATATAGAGACATGTTTGTTATACGTATATATACAGTATTATCAGCAATGGGTTCATATTCTTCCTCGGACCGGTCATTTCCATTAACATCATCCCAAAACTATAAACATCAGCCAACATTCATGTAGAACATTTCGGGAGCCATGTAACCTATCGTCCCTCTAGCTACTGATAAGTTTATCACGCTATCCGCACCAATCGAATAGGGTTTTGCAATCCTGAAATCCGAAATTTTTGGGTTGAAATTTTCATCGAGAATGATGTCGAAATGCAGGATCTGCATGTCAAACATTTTTCCATATCTGCTCAATCCCACAAGCCACTCCAAGGGCAATGTCAAAACATTTTTCCATATCCTAGCAAGATAGAGATTCTCCCATTTTCAAAAATAAATTCAAGATTAAGTTAAAAAGACGCTACTCGCATCCAAAACCAAGTTCTGAGAGTGGCATTTCCCTCCAAGCTTTAAAATCCGTGGCTTTTCACACACTTATCACAAAGAACACGAAACCAAGAAAGCTCAAACCCGCCATCGTAATTAATACCATTCAAGGAAAAACCATCAATCGCCCCTTCGAACTGAGCCATGAGCTATCATATTAACTGCACAAGACTCCTCTAAATCTGATACAAGAATCATATTCCCAATCATAACCTAACTATAAACATCTGAAAATTTCAAGAAAATGTTTTCCCGTTGCCGCAGAAAGGAGCTTTCACATACTTCAAAGATTTTTTAGGAGCCAAACGCTAGAGGAATGTTCCAAACTAAGAATTGGTCGATAATGATCGAGGGAAAATAATCATAATCAGACATGATGATAAATTATCCCGATTCAGGCCAGGATCGACTAGCCTCATCGAGAAATTACTGTAGCTGATCTCTTGAACGTAAAATTCTCTTGAAAATAGTAAATAGAAAATTTTCAGTTTTTCTAAATCTTTCTAAGGGAAATTGGACTTCACTCCCCAGCCGCCATTTTTTTTTGTGTTCAGTCCCTGGATATTTTTTTAGTACCACATTTCCACATGAAGTGTACCACATTTCCACATGAAGTGTACCACAATTTGTATGACATAGTACCACAATTTTGTGGGTAGGGAGTGAACCCAAATAAATGTTTTGATTGGGGATTTTTCACCAACTTCCCCATGTTTCTACCAGTCACTTTTTTTTAAAAAAAAAAAAAAAAAATAGAATTTCATTTCCTTTTTGCTTGTTTTATTTATTTCAGTTTTTTTCTTATTGTTTTAACAATTCCATATTTCTATTATTTCAATAATTTTGACTAAAATTATTTTTTTACATTTTCATATAATTTATAACTTTTTGCGCATATTTTATCAAGTGTTTAAATATTATTAGTTTCATTTTTTTTTAATTTTATTATCATCTTCATTAATTATTCATGAATATATTTTACCACTTTAATTATTAGATATGTTATTACTTATTTTTTTTTATTTATTTAAAATTAATCGTATATGGGAAAAAAAAATATGACAATGCTTATTAATGTTCTTTTCAATCGACAATTTATCTATGATATATTCCCTTGATAACTTACACTAATTGTGTATTGTCATCAATATTTTTTTAATGACAATAGAACCTGCAACCTCTATATTTCAATTTGGGAGATTGGGAGAAGAAAAACAACCAGTTAAACAGACGACACATAAATATATAGAAGTTCATTTTTTGGGAAAGGGATCACCAAAAATCATAAACAAGAGTGGGAGAGTAGAAAAAAGAAAGGCGTGAGAGAAATAGGAGATAGGCTATAAAGAAAAACCAAAGTCTGTAAATTCTTTCCTTCGATATATTCTGCAAACTCATTTGATCTTGATTAATAAAGAAGGTACTGCTCTCCCGTTTTTTGAAAATCATATACGATCGAACCACTTAAATTTCTGTGTTATTTAGTAAAGAGCTAGAGTTAGTTTTAGATTTGGTAAGATGGTCCAGGTTCATTGGTTATAGTCTTGGACGTTGGTTTGCTCTGGTTCATTAAATTAAAGTTGCAATTTCAGATTCTTGTATTTTATATATATATATCGTGTAACAATTGTAACATAAAATAAATAGTTAAATTACATCGTATATAATTATTTACTTCAATTTAATAATGTTTGAGATAATTTATTGATTAAAAATGAAATAAGAGGTATAAGGGAATGATAAAAACAAAATAAAAGTAACAATAACGTTGAAATGTATTATATCAGATAATGTGACGAATGATTGATTTTATTTTGAGAGAAACATTTTTTTTGGGGGTACTAACAAACTTTGTCTACTGTATATTGAAAGTACTATTGATCATAAACGGACATGAAATAAATTATAGTGTGTGTATCACATGTTAGTGTTGTGCTCTGGTATTGTCAATACCAGTACACAACATGCAGCAGAAATCGATTAGAATAAACTTTGTCTAATGTATATAAGTTTGGCATAGTCTTATTTCTCATGTTTATTGGATAAATTTAAACGATGATGCAATATGACTACCTTGACACCATTATTATTATTATATATAATATATATATTATTCAAAAAAATTTATTTTCTCAATTTAGACTAGAAAGTCCACGAGAAAATGCGATTTTGGGTGGCAAGTAGGTGGTCCAAACATGATCGCTATCAGTGACTGTTCTTTGTAAGTCAAGAAAGTTTGTTTGGCCACCAGAAAATAGATATTTCAATTAAAAAAAACACGCTTAATTGTCACCAGAACGCGTTTTTCGGGCTCCAATCTCGAAATTTTTCTAGGATATACATAAATTTTCAATTCAAAGAAAAAGAGAAGAAAATATTTGGGTAATAAAAAAAAAAAAGCAAAATTAAGAGTTGTTAAATTTCGTGTCCACCCGACGGACTTCAAATTTAATTTTCTTCACAAAAACTTCAAATTACAAACAAGAAGAAAAAAAACAAAAAATCCTCAAGAATCTTGAATATCTATGGACGTGCATTTGGAATTGGGAGAATTCCTGCAAACGGGGCACGAAGCTTTTAACCTCAGCCATTGATCTACACAATCTGCATGAAAGGAATGCTGACACTCTGGTATACTTCTCAGTGTGTCCTTAGGCTTGTACTCGGATAAGCAAATTGAGCAAATGCTGTCGTTGGGGTTAGGCAAACGTCGGCTCTCCCCTAAGATCGTTTTAGGGTATGATTGAATGGTCGAACTGTCAAGCCCACCCGTGGTGATTAGAATTTGTGGCGCTACAGCAGCAGAGCTGGCAGAGTCTACAATCGGCAGGTGCCGCCTGGTGAAGCGCTTCACCTTGCTGCAAAGGCAGCACAGAAATCCCACTAGGAAAAGGAGTGCAGGCACGCCGGCCCCAGCAATTATAGCGTAACGCGCACCTCTTGGAAGTCCTGGGAAAATTATATTTGTAAATCAATTAGGTTCTGATCATAAGCCAGCTGTTTCGAGGCTCCGAAAATTAATATTTAACTCTTTTGGTATTCACATCTTCTTGTTTACAGATCTATATTTGAACTAATTAACGTAAATAAGAAGTTATTCAAGCATCTAATTCTTGATTTTCCTGAGGTAAAGGTAAAGCTAAACAATATCTGGCCAAGGCGTTGAAAATAAGAAAGCTCCATTCAAACCAAAAGAAATGCAACCATTTTCACATCATAAATTCTTGACTTCCTATTATTATTTCTTAAAAAAAAAATCTATCCACTGTGAGAGAGAGAGAGAGAGAGAGAGACAACACGGACAATCCGGTATATTTATTAGAAAATAATTTGCAAATCAATATCAGCAGAGAACAAGTGCTTCTTTTTTACATCAAGTCCCCGCTTTATACGGCTAATTAATTAAATGAAGTTCTCATCTCCTATGTTGACTCGGCCAAATTAATCTCAAATATAATAGTCATTACGTTGGTTTATCATATTAATTTAGATTAATCAGTCATTTAAATTCACGATAAAAAATATACTATGTTGATTGAGCANTGTATTTTGTGAGAGTATCACATGTCTATATTTGTTAGAAGATTGAGACATACTTAACATGAAAATTAATATTTTGAAATAAAAAGTAATAAAAAGAAGAAAAGAAACCATATATGAAATATTAAATCTATATTTTATTTATTTACACATTAATTATGTTGCGGGTTGTGAAATTCCAATATTGTTCTTTGTAATAAATTACTTAATTGTTGACCAAGTCTACAGCTTGTTAGCGTGTCGATTTTGATTACCAACAATGTGTAGAGTTCGAGTTTATTTTTTTATATAACTTGAATTCATTTATTCTCTATCTATACTTTAATAGTTAATTTTACATATTTTGGAGAATCATGTATAAATTTGCGGTATTTGAAGAAAATAATTATCCCTAGCCCGCTCCACCCAGCCACAATTTGGGCTATAAATACAAATAATTAATAAGTAAGAATTTTTTGAAATACCCATAAAAGGAATATAGAAGAATAAAATAACGTTAATTTTAATTTAATATATTTTTTCCCTGAAATTTATGTTGAATTTAATATCGAGTAAACTTAAACAAAAAAGCTGACCCGAATAAATAACACCTTGACTTTGTGGTTCGTGGGGTGCAATAATTACAGGCACACCGCCGTTTTATAGTCATTAATTGTGCTTCTCACCTGTTTTTTGATCTTATTATAAATTCACTGCTTTTAATATATATTTACTTACGATTTTTAACTGAAAGTTATGTTCATAATATGTCTTAGATTACCTTTGGTTCTTTCTTAATTTTTTTGAATTTTTTCAAATAATTGTATTTTTTAAATTTTAATGTCTAATATTTTTTTAAATAAGAAGTTTTTTTTTATAATTTTTTATTTTTTTAATAAACAAACTTTTATATATGAAGGAAAAATGTTAAGGTAAATAAGTTACCGCGGCGAGAAACATGACTGCATTCAGTATCCGAACTGGAGTTGGTCTTCAGCCCACACCGTCCACCTCTGGACTCGCACCGCCAGCACTGCGGGGTGCCCCAACTGAGCAAGATATCTTCACTAAGATCCGACGTCGCCACTGGTTCAGAAAACGTCCACTGAACCGGTACAGCCACCGAAGATATCAGGTTGCACCTTGATGCCAAGAATGAAATAGTTCTCACAGAAGACGAGGCGAAAACCGTGTAACTCTGACCGCTCAAACATCCAATAGGGTTGAGCTTATACTTGGTGTAATCGAACGTGCAATTAAAGAAGGCGAAATTCTGATAGAAATAGCCAGAAAACGGCGACCCGGAAAGGTTCAATGTAAGGAGGCGTTTGGGGAGGCAGCTGTCGGGATCGTTGAGCCATATGTGTTGCATTTGGTAGTCTATACCTTGGACTGTGAATTGGCCTGAGTTTGGGAGCTCGAGAACTGTTTGATTTGATACGTCGCATGAAAGATTGAAGCCAGGGTAGCCGCATGATTTGTGTTGAAGGTTTTGGAGCTGGAACGGGAACCGGATCATGGGTTCTCCGATACGGCAGGAGGAATCAGAACAGAGTTGAGCAAATGAATATTCGACGAATAGAAATTTGAAGAGAAAGAAGAGGAGGGCTTTGGTGGCGTCCATGGGAGCTGGTAGAAGCTAGCTTTTCAACTCGTAAATACAGAGAAAACGGGGCTATGTATCACTACCAATTTAAAATATAATGTTCAATAAATATATAGATAGTCATTCTTCATCATCCCATATTTAATATCAAATAATTTTAAATATATTTTCAAACTATTAAAATAAGAGTAGGTATATTGTCATATACTCACGAAGAGATATATTGATTTGATCCATATTTACGATGAAAATAATAATTTTGAAAAAAATAATATTATTTAATGAATCGGGTTAGGCCAAAGACTCGTTTTATAAAATTGAGAAATGAAACCGTCTCATAATAGTTTTTTTAAAACAAATATACTTAATTATTTTTAAATAATATTAAAATAACTATTCTAAAATAGAGTAGGTCTCTTGTGAGACGGTCTCACGAATCTTTATTAGTGAGACGGGTCAACCATACCGAATTCACAATAAAAAGTAATACTCTGAGCATAAAAAATAATATTTTTTCATGGATGACCAAATAAGAGATCCGTATCACAAAATACAACACGTGAGACCGTCTCACACAAATTTTTGCCTCTAAAATATAAGGTCTAAAAGTCTAAAACAAACAAACAAAAGAGTTATTACGACCACCCTAGCTCTTCATCCTGCCCCTTTTGACCGACATGAAGGCGAAATTAATAGGCTTCTTTTGATTATTTAGCAACGATTAATAGCGCATAACTTTAAGTTAAGAGATAGGACGAAGATATTAAAAGAAAATTAATTTTTATTTATATATGTCTATTAATTTTTATTTTTAAAAATAAGGGATTAAAAATGGAGTCACTAATAGTTTATATGTTGAATATGGTTAATAGGAGTCATTATTAATGTTCATTTTTATATATAAAAAATAGATTTATTAATAGGTTCATTTATATTAAAAAATATATAAATTCTGAATCACTTCAATATTATTTAAATGTTATTTAGATTTATTTTGATATATAGTAGATTTGAAGTCGACTAATAATCCAAGTAGTGCAACAAGTATTATTTTAATGGTTATTACATCCTGCTAAGTACAAGTTTTTATTTGGAAATCATAGTATATGCTTTTTTGTTTTAGTAAGTTTTTGTGATACGGTCTCACATATTTTTATCTATAAGACGAGTCAACTCTACCCATATTCACAATAATAAGTAATATTTTTAATATAAAAAATAATAATTTTCACGAGTGATTTAAATAAAATATTTGTCTCAAACAATCGTTTCACATAAATATTTATGTTCTTGTTTTCTTTTTATTTTTGTTTTCTTGTCATTTATTTTTTAATCTACAAGTACAAATTTAAAATTATGAAATTTAGCTATTGACATAATGACTTGAAACCAAGTCAAACGCATCTCTTAACAGTTTTTAAAATTAACATACTGTACACGGTCATTCAGAGCTTTTAACGGTTTAATTAATTTAATTAAGGTAAAATAATAATTTTAATTCAGTATGTTTTGATATTTGATATTTTTAGTCATATATTTTAATAATCAATTTTAGTCTTTTTCATCTAAATTGTGTAATTAAATAACTCATATAATGTTGAATTTTTATAACTACGCGGTTAAAAAAATCTCCAGTAACATACACGCGTGTTTAACAACATAATTATAAAAAATAACAACGAAATTAATCTTTTAATTACATGAGTTTGATGAAAATAGACTAAAATTGATACCAATTTATCTTCAATCGCGATCTTTTGGCTCAACTTTATCCAAGTTTTGCCGATATAGCTACAAGATTATAATTGATTAAACAAAAAATACATAATTAAAAATATCACATTTCAATACATATATTACTGAAATCGACATTTTACCTTGGTAAGTTACCAATGATAGCGGCAAACAAGATTTTGGTTTTTGGAAAATTACAATCACGTGCAGTGTACCATTTTTAGAAATACAAGCAGGTATATTATTTAAAAGCCGGGAAAAAAAAATCATTATCTACTTGAATTTAATAAATTTTGTTTTAAGAAAATTATTACTAAGTTGTAAAATAATTTAATTGTTATAAATAAATTTGTAGAAAATATTATTTTCACAGTTGAGTTTATACTTTAGAACTTTAGAGTTGATGAATTAGATATAAATTTTATATTTAGTCCAGGAATTACGCTATATGAAGTCTAATATAGATTATTTGGTTTAGAAGCTGCCAAAACGGGTCATGTAAGTTGGGTCGTCATGTCTCGTCATATAAAATATTATGGGTGAACTGAGTTAACAATTTCCCGATACGCAAAATAGCAGCAAGTTAGCTCTAAGAGTACGAGTTAGTCAAACTACTTGTGACCAACTCGGTTAAAACTCGACTCAAGCTCGAGTTGAGTCTGAGTAGCTCAAATTTTATTTCGAGTTGAGTTTTGAGCTTTTTGAACTCTAGTAGCTCGATATATATACGAGTCATGGTCGAGCTTTGAGTAATTAATCGATCAAGCTCGAGTATACAAAATTTAAATCAAATCAAACTCAAATAATATGATACTCGAGATCGACTCGTTATTTGCAGCTCTAATTAGTTCTTCTTACTAGCCCATTATGATATTTTTTCTCACAATTTTATCATCTTAGGTGCCATAAATATTTTGTTTCGAAAAACAATTTGAACAGTAAATTTAAAATTTAATCGAATCTGTCCCATTTATGTTGAAAAAAATATCAAAACATCGACGACCAAATGCAGAAGAGCAATAAATGCTTATCCCTTCTTAGATAAACTAGTGAATCTCAACATCAAACTTAATTAATTAATTCCAAAATATCTATCACAAATCTACTCTAAGTTACAAAAAGAAAAAAAAATCAATAATTTGATAATACAATATGTGAGTAATAATATCTGAAATCTCAATGGAAAGGGACCATAAATGGCCTTAATTCTAGGGACGGCAACAGGTCTCGATTGGGGTGAGTTTGGCCAAACCAAGACTCGCCTCACCTTCTTTCAGATCTGCTCCGTGACCGTGACCGGTTCAATCCGGGTTGGACCTTTTAGAACTTTCGATAATAAATAATTTTATATTTATTCAATAAAAAATTTAAAAATTAAAAAATCATTAAATTTATATGTCCAACTTCATATAAATAATATTCAGGACAAAAAAATATTATTACAAGTTAAAATATATCGACTTGTATTCACTTGATAAAAAATTGTAATTATATATTTTCATATTAAACATATAATAATAAAATAAAATAAGTTCAATCAAAAAAATTTATAAACTAAAATTATAGATAAAGTGTTAATTATTTAGTCTAAAAAAATATAATTGTATAATTAATAATATATATATATATACACACACACACACACATATATTTTAAATATACATGCATATTTTGACGATACATGTTTGAGTTTGACTAAACTCGAGACCCACTTGTAAACCCGCTAAGCCGGGTGACGAGCCAGATTTAAATATTTAATACGAGCAAGTTTAAACTCGATTTATTGGCATCCTACTTAATTAGTTCCAATCAGAAAGTGTCAAATCTGCCTCCTAATTAATTCGTTCTACTCAGGAAGTCTCAAATCGGCCTCCTAATTGCTTTACGCAATTTACTTATTTTATTTAACGGGCTTTAATAGCTTATGGTTTTGGAAACCCATAATTGTACTATTAATTAGCTTATGGAAGAAATATTACACAAAATTGATTTCAAGATAACTAAAAGACCATAAACTTTAAATTCAAATTTTCATATTTTATATAGTGTTTCATGTTAATTATGATGAATTTCATGTTCACCCAATAAATGAGACAATTGAAATTCATTCTAATTTGTGTAAATAAGTAAATTATTGTTTTTAGATTTCATCTATCGTTTTATTGTTAACAATAAAAATATAATCGAAGTTTATGAATTTCAAATCCATCTTTCCAGATGGAACATTAAGTTGACATTTTATTTTCGTGCCAACTTGTATTGTAATAAACTAATATCCTCGATCATTTTTACCTTCTCTCTGCATTTGCACACACATTATTAACTGTTGGAAAGCAGAAAACCCTCGTACCTTGTGGAGGTGTTCTCTGGATTTAAGGTAATTTAGTGTATAATCTGATCAAATGCTATTTCATTTCATGGATTTTTTCATGTCTTTCTTGTTCTCAATTTATTTTGTGGGTTTTTTTTTTTTTGGGAAAAGTCGACGCATGCACTATGGATGAACTTATAAATTTATATTCTACGTCTATTTCTTGTTACTTGCTTTGATTTTCTTTTTATTTTAGACTGCCAGTGAGAAAATAATTCTGAATGCTTCATTAGATTTCCTGCTCATATCAAAGAATCGCCCTTCAATGCAAAACGAAAGGCATTCGCACTCGGAAACTACAAATTAGGGTTTCATGTAATCGTACGATGGGTGAATGAAATTAATGAGCGCATTCAGTGAGCCAAAAGGGTACGTAGTTCCCCAGCTTCCTTACGACAAACTACAAATATTTTTCGAGGATTTATTTTATCCAAACACTGTAAAAGCTTAGCACTAGAACAATATTTATAAACGGCTAACATTGATTTTTAGGCAAAGAGGCTTAAACATATCATTCAGATAAATTTTTTTTTATTTTATCTTATATTTTTTAACATGACATTGTAGTTTTGGTCATATATGTAATCAAATTTCAGTTTTAATCATTATATTTCAATATCTAGCAATTTTAATAATTTTCTATAAGGAGTGATAATGTGACATTGCACATGTCAGCGCAACGTCACCAGATTGTGTCACATCAGAAAAATACTAAAATTATAAAAATATTTAAAAAAACAAAGATAACATAACAAAACAGAAATTTGACAATTTAGAATAATTTACAGATAAACAAATATATATGACCAAAAGTCTAAATTTTCTAATAATTTTTTTAAAACTCATAAATGTGACTGAAACCCACGACTCGTCTTAAAAAAATCATTGATCCATTAATAGACTGTTTAATATTTATATGTGTAAAATAAGGAAATAGTTATTTAAGTTAACTTTCACACCAATATTTGTCAAATTTAAACAGCAATAACTCATACAATATGAGATTCATTGCATCAGGCTTGGTTCAAGGAGTGTACCAACTCGAAGGTGACCAGCATCACAACCGGCAAGGCCCTCAAGCCCTCGCCCCGCCGGCAGCCATGGTGGGAATTCTTCAATTTCAAACTAATCCAGTCCTCGTGGACGATCATGACGTCTCCTAATTTGGCGCCATTTTCGAGTTCAATCTCCACATCCTTCTACTCCTCTCAATTCTTTATTCCAGAGGCCGCCTCCACCCTATGCAATCGCCTTCCGGCACCATCAAGAAAGCCATCAACAGGGCACAAGATTTCAAGCTCAACGTCCACTGCGTACTCAATAATCTTGAAAAGAGCACAAGGGGTTTCACAGCGGGTCCGAAGCAGTTCGAGAGGTGGCCAGCAGGGTGGGCTCAGGGAACATCTGGTTGGCGGGACATTTGTTAAGAGCATCTATTGCGCTCACCATTGGAAGGGAAATGGCGAGAACTGATGGTGATCATGTAGAAACTTATATTTTCAATCCTTCGTTCATGTTCCCTCCGATCGACCGGATAAAAACGACAAGAAGAGGCTCGGGTTGAGGTTCGCAAACAGTGTCCTCACTGCAGGGCTAGCTATGGCTGTTAAGGAAGAAAAAAGGCCACAGAAAGTGACGAGTTTACCATGTTGTCGTCTTGGGTGCACGCAGTTCTTATTTATCAACCCGAAGGATTTAATTTGCAGCTAGTACGTTGGGTATTTCGGGCACAGGGAGAAGATGGAGTCGATTGGGGCAGGAAGAATTGGGAGAATAGCCACGCAGCATTCTATTTGGAGTGTCGTGCCGGTGGCTAGAGGGGAGGTTTGCCGTTTGTGGCGCAGTGCATCTGATTCCTTCGGCATATTTGAGCATCAATTGCAGCCCTTGTAGTAGTTTCAGCGAAGCCCATGGGATTCATCAATGGTGGAAGCCAGATTTGGAGTTCAAGCACAAATTTTACCAATACAAGTGAATGCTTGATCGATTATCGTCATTATTTTTAAAATGTTGAACAAGATTGGTGTTCGAAAATCTTGTTTCATTGCTCAATTTGGATATTAATTCTTCGGTAGCCTTGGAAATTAAGAGGCACGTAATTGTGAGTATTGTCTTGCCTTCATTATAACAATAGTTGTATTATTTGAACAAAATTTATGTAAACATCGATAGTTACATATAGATAGTTACATAGTAAGTGTTAGATGTCTTCTTCAGTTGGTTAAATTATTGAGAGTTGTATATATGTATCTGATATCAAAGCTTAGCTCACTGTTATATGTTGGACTACCATATGGACCACCTTATAATGTCATGTAAACTTTACGTTCCAATTGTTTATTTTTTAGCTTGATGGGAATGTGTTTGATGTCATACATCAATAGAAAAATTCTTTTCTTCAGCTAGTTTTTTAGATTGAGTTAGTTAGACATTCATATATATAAACCTAAATATCCTCTAAATTAATACTAATTATCACCTAAACTTTTAAACATACATTTAGATGCATACGAAGTCATTTTTAACAGGTTTTACTAACAAGATTCTTATTCTCACTCGCATTATCAATTCGATCCAAACTTCCAGTTAGAAAATGCTCTTTAGTTCAGTCCTATGGGTGTAACTCCATTTAAACTCAAATGAAAGGGGGGAAATCATTAATTGTGATTAGGGGCAAGAATGTACGGTGAAAAATTTAAAGTCAAACTTCATTAATGGAAGATTTCCTTTAATCATTCACAACTGTGATCAGTCTAATAATTGTTCAAAGAATTTAAAAGCCACCGACAATATGGGAATATTTCCTTTATTTTAAGCAATTAAACCCACCGACGGAAGAGAATTTCTTTGCCATTTAGCAATTCTAGATTAGTTTTTCGAGTACAATTCGATTTCATTTTATAAATTAATCACGTCCTATTCAAACAAATGATTTCTATTTGTGTTTGGGTATCAAATAATATCTAATCAGTAGTCCACCAATGAGTCCAAAACTCTTGAAAGCTAGTAAAACATTTACAATTCCCTTTAACACATACATAAACGTATATTTATTACTACATATTAAATCAAGAAAATCATATCAAGAATTAATTTCAACACAATCCCTTATTAGCTTCATGTGTGTGTTAGTAAAATAATTCAATTTGAAAGGCCCGACAAGAATGCGACCCCGGTCGAGGGCAACCAAGACGACCCATGAATAAACCGTGCCACCGTGAACCTGCTGGCCTCCTCCGTTGACTTAATGACACGATAACCTGGCCATTTTACGCGCTGCCCTAACGAGCTACCGAGACCATAATTCATATACTCGCCATAGTACAATGTGTCTAGTGCAAATGTTGCATTCCACTCTAACCAACCTTTAGGGTGAATGTGATCTCCCATATTGGAAAGCATGTACACCGTTCTCGAATATAACTTCCATGGTCGTCCTAAATATGTTGGATAGGCATCCTTTTCTTTCTCAAGATCGGGTTCCGCCACGAGGTTGCAGGCATGGATCGAAATGCCAGTGTTCTGGTTAGGATCCTTGCGATTCTGTGCGGTGATTGTATTCTTTTGAAGTGACATTGGCTTACGGGCATGAATGGTACAGCTTTGGATAACGGCTGCAGCGTTACCGAATATGAAGTCTACGGTGCCATAAATGTCGCATTCACGGTAAAATTGCCTCTGGGAGTGAATGTATAGGGTGTCTTGATATCCAATGATGTTGCATCGGAAAATCACTGCGTGATCGGCTCCGATACGGAGCGCTACGGCTTGGTGCTTGCTCGGTCCTGCCCAGTTTTCAAATGTTATGTCCCTGGCAATGAAACCAGCTCCAGTTGCCGCTGTATATGCAAATTAACATACATACAATTANTATAGCAAAGTGGAAATAGCAATAATAATCGTGGAGAAGAGTAAAACTGTGATCAAATCAAAAGTGCAAAAAGGTGGAGAAAAAGGAATTTACCGAAAGATGCGGTGTGGAATGTAGTGATGTTGTCAAATATGTTTTTCCCACCCGAAATGACCGTCTTGCCCTTCCCATCTCCGATTAACATCACATTCTTCTTCTTCCTCCCCACCTTCAACTTGTCCTCTTCATACCTAACAACGAATAATAATTACACTTGGTAAACCACAAAATCACCCTTACACTTTTCATTATTTCATCATTTACCCCATCATTATTCGAAAGTATTGATAGAATGACAATTATTTCACTATGAGAGAGTATATATTATGGTTAATGGACATATTATGTGTTTTGTTTTTAAAAATAGTCATTTCACGTGTCTTGAAATGTGGAATATGTCTATTTTCTTAACAAAAATTACATTGACCATTTTAAAAACATTTTCGCAAAGCATATTATTTGTTCTATCAAACGGTGGAGAGAGCATCGATCTGATAATATGCATCACACCACCGTTGGATTAATTGTATATTATATACGGTGATAGAACATGATCCAACGACTCTGCAATAGATTCTTATTCCATTGGGAGAACTTATTAAGGAGCAACCAACATCATCATTTCCATAGTTAAACTTAATAGTCAACATTCAATTATCATAAAATGAAACTATGACTCATTGACATGAATTGTTGAACAAATAATGTATACGTGATAGGGACAAATAAAGTCAATGTAATTACTATTAAAAGTAATTAAAAAGCAAGCAAGCTTTCTAAAAATCAATAAATATTCTACTGAGTAGGCAAATCTACGTAGCCAGGAAAAAACCTTTAAATCATGGAAATTTTTGTTTTTATGTATATTTTACATTTGGGGTCCTCTTGTAATATTTTTTAGATTTCTGTAAATCATGAATTTCCTTTTAGAATGTGTTCAAAAAGAACTTTAACATATTAATAGTGTTTTAGCAGAAGAAGAGGTTTAATTCCAAGGATGTTTGATCTATGAACGTGAACTTACTTTCCTGCCCTCACATAGATTATAGTTCGACGATTGCTGTGCTCCGGTACCTTCTTGATCGCCTCCGCGATAGTCTTGTACGTTCCGTTCCCATCATGCGATACGATTATATCGGCATTAATAGCCGTCACCGGCATGTCTAACATCATTCGATCTTTCCGGGACAACCACGACGGAAAATGCTCGTGTTTTTCCACGCTGCTCAATAATCGCCGCCGGCGATTTTGTATTGGGATTCCGGAGAAATCGTCGTTATCTCCATTGGCAGCGTAAATCGCGAGTGAATTACTCACGAGTTCAGATAAATCCTTCAACCGATCCGACATTTGATTCTTCAAGTCTCCTGTGAGTTGCTCGAATCCTTCATTGCAGGTGTCATGATTTGTCAGCGAGGCGCTGATCCAGGTTAAGACGTCCTGAGTCGACGCGGCGGCGGCGTCTCCCACGCCAGGTAAGACGGAGACTAGTGAACGCGTGAGGAGGTCCAATGAATCGTCCAGGAGTTCGAGGCAGTCCTCGTAGGCTGATCTCTCGTAAGAACCCATGGGGAGGTTAGTGAATCCGGACGCGTGATACAGAGCGCGGCCCACTCGCTGTAGAGTCATGTTAACGGAAATGTGAACTAAGTCTTTTTCGGAGGCGGCGGGTGCGCCGGGGAAATCTAGGAGGGAATCCAAACAAAGAGACTGGTACAAAGTTTTGCTGCAGGTTCTTGACATAGCTTGGGAGGGATGCCGCCGACGGAGCTTTTCGGCCGTTGCTGTGTTTCGGAGTCTCACCACCAGCGCAGCGCAGATGGCGGACGCTACCATGAGAGTGGCGGCGAGGATCAGCAGAAGCTTGAGTTTGGATTTTTTTGGTTTCAAGGTGGGTTCGTTGTTCAGGCTCGGGGCAGAGGAGCCTTTTGGCTCGGTGGGTCCGAGCCTTCCATACTCCATCGGCTTGATCAGCTAAGTGATGTAGAGAGGGAAGAAAGAGACTTTGGTGTGCCAGTCGAAGCTGTGGCTTTTATAAGTAAGCGATTGGACACATTTTTTGAGGTTGATTTATACCGGTCGAAGCTGTGGCTTTTACAAGAGAGTATGCCGGGGGAGGTGTTCCAGTCGAAATAAAACTCAAAGGCAAGCGATTCTATGCACAAAATTTAAATTTTACAAAGAAATTTGCATGATTGTATACTTTATTTGGTCGAGTTAATTAGTTCTTCCTAATTTGATAAAACCACCATAAGTTGTCTTTAAAAAAATTATGAAATCCCCTAACAATTAAATTTTGTTAAACGAATAATTTATCCAATCCGATACCTAATAGATCGAATGTGAGGCGTCCACTAGATACCACCTCACGTTGCTTGTGGCTTTGGCAACTCAATCTCCTTGGATAAAAAGAAAAATGTTTCAAGACAAAAAAGCTTTACAAAATCTTGAAATTTATTAATAATAAATATTTAATATTTTTCATGGGTTATGTCTTAGGAGATTGAGACTAAAGATTTTGGCAATTTTAATTTCTACAATTCATATGGAAGAATTTATTTTATCACCATAGCTTTTAAAAGGTCTTTTTTTCTATGTTTCGATTCAATAATTTTACCTTCTTCGTGTATGTCGGCTATTTAGTACATATATATCCCCTTCTACATATGTAAAACAATAAATTTAAACACACCCAATATGAATAATATTTTAAAACAAAATGAAAAAATAATTTACCTATAAATTAAATCACACCCTCCATATATATTTTATTATTTTTAATAAAATTATATATCATCACGATATCATATGCACATGGACGAGTCACGTACTTTATAATTTTTTATTTAATATTGAGTTCCATTTTCTTCGAATTGGTGGTTTGGTGTGAGGTCGACGTCCGGGGATTAGCTGGCTTCTGCTAGGAGAAAATTCCCTCTTGCGAAGGACCGACCGGTTTCATTTCTTAATTAGATCCAAGTATATAAATTGCGGAATTAAATAAGTTCTGCCATTGATGTTTGTCTTGGAGCTATGGTAATCCACCAAAATATTTAATCTCATAATTTTTTTTTTTATCATATTCAAAATTTTCTCAAGCCACTCCATATTTTACTTAGAAAAAAAATCTAGACAAAACTTCCCTTTTAAATCGAATAACTCTTCTAAATTGAAAATAATTTAATGTTAATTGTTTAGTATTATTCGATCAAATTAAAAATAATAATAACACATTGTACCTATTTACATCTTTTAATTTACTAATAATTATAACGTGTGCATGATGTGAATGACATGTGTATAACCGACCACGTGTAGCCCACCTTAACTCACCCGATCGATATACATGAATGCCACGGTGATCCACTAGCATGCATGTAGCCTCACACTCTAAAATAATTAAGACATGCAAATTTTTTCCATCGTCCTATTTTTGTCTAAACCATAAAGTTTTGAACCTCAAATTAAAGCATGTGGAAAATACCAAATTTACTCTCCTAGTTCATTATTCCTCAATCCTCTATTGCATTAAATGGACACCTAAAAAATGTAAATATTCCATTTGAGAAAGTAGTTAAAAGCAAACAAAAGGGAATCATAAGCTCGTGTTATATTCAAAAGCACGAGAATCTACATAAAAGTGAGTGCCCTCTTTCTACATTTATACAACGATAATAGGGAAGTTGAGTCTCTATTATATCCGGAGTAACATTATTTTGTATATGTTTTAATACAACATATCACGTATTTTTATTTTGAATTTAGATGAACTATTGTATTAAATTAAATATAGGGGGAGTGTTATTTAATTAAACTAGAAGACAAAATTAACTTCATAATTGAGAATTCCAAAACAAGAGAAACTCAATGGTTTTAAAAACTACATTTTAAATTAATTTCAACAAGAGATGGAAACCGAGGCAGATGCTTTTGCAACTTTAGAATAATAATAATTAAAAAAAAAAAAAAAAAAAGAGCACGAATTTATTACTTTGGATGGTTCCATCTCCTTTAAGTTGTTCTCAAGGGTAGAATAAGGCGTAAAGGGGTTCGAAAGAGTCGCAAATATATATGTTTGCATGGATAGATGAACTTTTTACATTGTGAAGATTTAAAGTTAAATTGAGAGCACCATTATTGTATCTTTCCTAGTAGTACACTTGCAAAAAGTTGCTCATTTCGAACTTCTTTAATTAGATATATATAGTAACACATTCAATAGTTTAATTAAATTATAGTATGTTAAAAAAAATTATGTTGGTATTAATTTTAAAAACGTTTGAAGTATTTAAAAATTGTGTCTCGTCGGAGATGCGATTGAAGTTTGAGTTGTTGAAAATAATCAAGTTTCATATTCATCTGATGCATGTCATATTGCATTCTTCTTCTGATTTTCCCCTATTTTTGGAGATGAATATCATTTAGACTTGCAATAAATTTAAAATACACTATTGATAATATTTTAGAAAATACCTAATTTCTTTTTTGAATGTTATTTGATAATAAAGATTTCTAAAACAATAATCTATAAAACTATACAAAAGAAGAAAAAGTAAAATCTAACGTACATATAAATATATCACTTCAATTGTGAATTTCCTTATATGTCCTTGTTCATTTAAGTTGGCCAATTAAATTATTAGGTTATCTTAAGGGTTTTTTTGTAATTTATTTTCCATCTTAAATGAATTTGGACATTAATACACATTCCTCTTTATTTCTTAAATTTTATGCCAAAAAAATTATTTTTTACATTTTCTTGTTCATTTAAGTTAGCAAATTAAATTAATATGTCTTTTTAAGGGTTTTTTTGTGATTCATTGTCCATCTTAGATAGATTTGGACATTAATTCACATTCTTCTTTATTTTCTAACTTTTATGTAAAAAAAATTATTTATTTACATTTCTTAGTCAATTTTTGTGATTCATTGTCCATCTTAGATATATTTGGACATTAATACACATTCTTCTTTTTTTCTTCTTCTAAATTTTAAACTAAATTTATGATATAATCTTTAAAAAAATTTAATCAATGTAATCCTTATAATAAATATGAATTATATTGATAGTTTATTATCATTTGTTATATATTATAATTTTACATATAAAATTTTTTAACCGAATATTACATATTATTTTATTTATATATGTTTTTTACTATATATATTTATTTGAGTGGCATTATGTTAAAATTTTATTTCTCTTAAATTATTAATCATCAATATTAATTTATAAATGATTGATTCTGATATAAAATTAATTATCTATAATATGTATTCTAAAAAAACATAGAAATTAAATAAAATTCGCAATGTGTTAAAAGTTAGCAAAAGCAAAAGTGATATTTACCTTAATAACAAGTTTAATGATTTTATTTTAACATTATTATGATAATTTAGTAAATTAAGAGAATTTTATTTGAGTTTGTCTATGTGTACTCCATTTAAGTACATTTTAGTTTTGATTTTGGTAAAATTCACTATTATGTTAATTTTATTTTTATTGTTTTTTCATTTTGAATGATATTTGAATGAAAAATATTTTTGCTGATTTATCATTTAAGAGCGTTGTATTATGTCGCGGATTGAAAAATGTCATATAAATAAGTGAATATATATGATTTATTGTCACATCCCTCACGACATAAGATTGAAAGATCCAAACCTTCTTCTTCGGAGCGGAAACGAACGTGGCCAAAACATATAATGTATTTTTATGTATTATGTTTTGATATATTTAGATTGATAAATACTTATAAACATGATGTTATTCAAACGACTTTAAACATTATCTAATTCTCATGATTATATTTTTCTTTATTAGTCACCTACGTGCATCGCACGTGTACATTCTTAGTGAATATGAAATAAATGAAGTCCATTGAAAAGGTAAATTTTTGTTAAAATATGAATATTTATCTTTAACTTGTTTATGCTTATGGGTCCTTTCTCAGAGGTTGCTTGTTTCAAAGCCACAACCCAAATATAATGATCATCTCCCGTTCATCATGCAAATGACTGATTGAAACGCCCATTTAATAAGGAAACTATAAATGATTTCCAAGAATCAGTTAACAAGCTATACTTGATATGTTGAACAGCAGAAGTTTAGCATTAGTACACATCCCTTAAGCATACACACAAAAGCCAGAAAACACGTAAAATCTTACTCAAAAATCAAGGTGCTCAATCAACTACAAAGATTTGGTATGCAGGCGCCAGCATCTGGATTCTGCTGTTCTTTCCATATTCTTCCAGTGACTCGAAGCTTAAGCTCTTTCCTGTCACCTCCAGAGAAAAAGAGTGCCATGTTTCTTTGAATAATAAGCCCATCGTGGCTGTCTCTTACTTTACGATGGCTATCTCGAACGCTTCGTGGTGTACCCTCGAATATTAGCTTCCTGCCGTTAGCTCCAACCTCTAAACTGTAGCTGAAGTTGCGGGATTCATTCTCATCGCCCATGAAACGAAGAAATGCCATATAAACTGGTGCCATTCCGAGTTGAAATGCTTCAAAGTGAAGGCAGAAATATTGCCCGAAACAATGGAATACCTAATGAAAAACATGGAAATGGACAAGATTAAGAATGCAGACACCATATAAAAAGTTTAGACGAGCACTACCAGTATGTCAAATTCTATACTATTATCAGGTGGCATATACTGCAAGTGTTGATGATATTGGATCACACGAAACACAATAAGATCCACATAGATTCATGTAGAACCAAAAGGTGTATCACATGATCTAATGGTAATGACAATGCGAATAAAAAGCAGCACGCATAGCTTGGAAAATCATCTTTGGACACACTCAAATTAAGTAAAGAGTTTATTCATTCTGAATATAGAAGATTACAAAACACTAGAATATATGCACAAGAAGTCGTCTAGTTCACAAAAGAAATAAATTAGAGGTGATCTGAAGCCTGGCGAAAATCAAGAACATCATAGATTCATACTACTGTTGCCCAAATCAAATCCAAAGTACCTAAAAGGGACTGTGAACTCACTGTTAACATCCAAGTGGCATTTTCTACTTCACGAGGATTTGACTTCACATAGCGATGATTAAAAGTACAACCTGTGTGCATGTCCACTTTATGATCATCTTTCAAATGGGATACGAGGAAGGGAATGTCCCCAGTAACCAAGCACTCCGATCCAGCATAGGGACAACTGTATGGTCTGAAATTGCAAACTGCTTCATGTTTGAGTTTACTATAATATGGAAAAATTTCCGGGCATCCCAAAGAATAATATTTGCAAGGTAGATCTAGTGATTCTGCAACCTTCTCCAATGCCAAGCACCGGATGTCACCGAGCTCTTGTCTGCATGTAGGACATCGATTGTGCACTCTTGTCTTGCATGTTGAACAGAGTGTGTGCCCATTGTGACACTGTAAAAGAGCACATTATCAATCAACCATGCTTCATGTTACACAAATAAACAGGAACTAGATATTGTTTTCTAGCTTGTAAAGTTTAGTCAAAGCTCAGGAACACTAAATCATGGCAATACTAAAGACAATATTGGACAAAACGAAAAGTGACAATGTCATTATCAGAATCTTAAATCTCAAATGCAAAGACATCCTCCTCTCAAGCCCTTTAATACAGTACCAGTATACGCGACTAAGTTTGTTGTGTCCAGTTTCACACAAATTTTAATGTATTACGAAACATAACTTCTCATCTTCCAGTTATCTCATACGTAAATATCCTGAAATTGAAAGAAAAATAATGCAGACTTAGATACTACAACTGTATATTTACAAAAACTACAGCACAGGCCAATCAAAATATTGAAATAGAATTCCGATTCTGAATGAAGAAAAACATCTATGCTTGCGGAAGTGCAATTTACCTTTTTTGCATATTCATCATCTGAACTAGAAAATTCTCCACACATCGCCATCTAATGCCAAAACTATATTAATATATTTCACCTAAGAATAATGCAACCAAGATTATCATGACTGCGTAGATGCTGTGAATAACCCTAGTAAATTACAGCAAATCCAATTAATCTAATTCAGTTTCAAACAAGTAAAACCAAAGCATCACATTCCAATTAACACGTAACGGTATGCATATTGAATCACAAGATTGAATAAACAATATACCCAAAGAAAAGGATATGCCCCAAAAAGCTCAAATAAGAGAACTAAGAGAAACAGCATACCTGATGAATGGGTGGGAACATAGAATTAGTACAGACAGGGCATTCAAGCAATTCATGGACGCTTGTCGGAGCCATTCCAGAGGGCACCACATTAAGATTCTTTGAAGAAAACAAATGGGGGTGAGAAGAAACTAATGATTGCATCTCTTCATCTTCAATGTCATCCGATGAAGAAAAGCACTCAACGCTCTCGATTTCAATTGTTGCCATTTAAGTACAAAACAGAAATATGAAAACAGATCCCACAGATCCAATCTTCCCCGAATATATAAAATGCACACTCCGTATATTGTAATTTTTGGCCAAAAAAAAAAAAGAGAGATGCTAACAAGGGAAAATACAATCTTTTGTGGAAATCTCAAAAGCCCAGATCTACGAGTCTAATGATTGAGCGCAATATCTTCTTCCCACCTCGAAAAATCCAACCTTTGGCAGAAATCCAAATTGCCCACTTTCAAAAACTCATATTTCCTCGATTATAAGTCCCTTCAGAATCTTCTCTTTCTGAGTACCTTATAAAAAAAAAACGATAATTTGAAGGAAACCATAAGAGAGATCGATAATGTTCGATTCCAAAGAACCCAAACAAGAATCATTTCCTAGAGAAGAGCTTCTTTTCTTCTTCTCCTCTCTTTTTCTGGTTTTTGGGAGGAGAGAGAAATGAGGATCGCCGTTGGTTTTGAAATAGGATGTAAATCCAACGGATACTATCATAGTATTATGTTTCACCTTTTTTTGAGAGAGTAGTCCTTTATTCGTTGAGATTTGAGTAAAAAGAAAATGGGGGGGGATCACTCATTATGTTGTATCTTTGATTAACAATGTTGGATGTGATTTTGTAGAAAAAAGAAAAGTTTCATTTGCCCCTAAAAAAGTTGTTTGCCTAAAAAACTACACTATTTTATAAGTCACTATGTTAACACATATTTTAAATATGATTCGATCCAAGAAAAATATTATTTTTTATGTCAAAAATATTATTTCTCAATCTAAATATAAATCAAGTAAATTTGTCTTATATAAATTTATGAGACGGTCAAAAAATAATTATCCATTTGATGTTTTTATCCACCAATATTTTCCATTTCTTTTCTCATTTCCGGTATATGTTATTTGCAGATAAGATAATATTAGCTACAAAAAGTGAGGGGCAATATATTAGATGTGGAAATTAATTTTTTATATATGAAAATGGAATGCTTTATTTCCTTTTTCATGCATAAGAAATATTAAATAAATTTTATAAACTGATATAAACTGCGAACCAATAAAATGATAGCAGGCACCACTTTGGTTGACCCGTAAAAAGACTCGTATTGTTCCAATAACTTGTAATAGAATCAACTCGCATATGGTATAACATGTTTTAATTGTCAAAATAACAACTTTGTCAAACAATCTATTTTTATAAACGCTAATATAAAACCAGTTTTTATTGTCCCTTTTTTTATATAAAAAAATAAATTTTATAGATCAGAGATATTATATACAAACTATTCGTTTTTATTGTCTATATAAATAATTACATGGTCATTTGGTGCAGCTAATGTGCGAAAGATACGCGGCCACAGAAGTTGAGAGCGATAAATTTGACCATATTATATAACCATTAGCTACATTATTTACACAGTCCCAGCCTTTTTCAACCAACTGTCTCAGCTGCAGTTGGACGGAACCGAACTGTAAAAAGGTAGTCAAAAACAGTATCAAGATGAGCGAAAACAGGGGCCAAGGCAAGTCGATCTATTCGTTGTCGCGTATTCATGGAAGAAATTTTTAAGAAATCTTACTCGAGTTTAGACAAAAGTTTTCTTGCTTGCTCAGTTGCAGCACTTGCAGCATATACGGCCAACTTTTTCACCTGTTAAAAAGCCAGAAGTTGATCACATATATAAAAGAAAAGATTCGTAATATTTTCCTCGAAGAAAGACTTTAGAGGGCACTACCTCTAGAATATCTTGCTTGGATCTGTGAGATTTTGGAAGTAGCCGAAATTCTTGAGTCAAACGCATGCATTCTTGGATATTCTCAGGGGATACAAAGTCCAAAGCGACTTTCATGGAGGACTGATAAATATATAAATAACAAGATTTCAGTAAAGAGTACATTAGCCATCAAAACAACATAGGAACAAGAGTTTACAATCTGAACCGAGAATAAACTTACAGGTATAGAATTTGAAATGAAGAAATCAAACTCAAGCGATTAAAAGCTATAAAAGTGCAGAACTTAGAGTTCAACATATTCATCACTCATAATCCTCTAAGAAAATTCTGTAAGAGATACACCTGTCTATTCCTCACTTGGTGGGGACACCCTGCAGGAATGAATATAGCCTCACCGAGATATTGCTCGAATGTCCATGGTTCAATATCTTAAAATGACGTAAAAATCATATTAGAACTGCTTGGTCTGAACTTAAATTAAATCAGTCTCACAAAGAAAAACTTACTGAACTCCAATTTCAACTGTTTTTTGTGCTTTTCATCCAGGAAAAAGGCCTGGTCATGGATAGGATGTGCAACCTAAAATCAAAAGCAATAGGCCAAGTGAAATATGGGATTTCAGAAAACGCAAGAAATTTCCAAGATATAGTACTTACGGAGGCCACAGGAGAATGGTCAAGATCAAAAAATTCTTGCTGATGTTTAAGCAAGTATTCGATTATTTTGGGCACATCCTGCCGACGAAAGATGTCCCAAACAGCACCACCTCTTGCTATTTCAGGACGGTTCATCCCATTTGGAGTAGAATCCATCACGGAAGACTCGATTCGATCTTTATTATTGGCATCGGAGTTGTTATTCAAGCAATCGGGATGCTGTACTTGATGAGTATCAATATAGCTGAGTGAATCAAGGCGATCATCTAAAGTGCTATTCAGACCACAGGCTTTATTTAATTCATGTGTATTATTTTCCCTTTTCTCAGAATTCAGAAACTGAGATGGAGAGTGAGTATCAAAGGTAGCATTTTCACAAATCTGGTGTGACAGAGTAGCAACTTCAGTGGGTTGCATATCAGTATTAATGGCTGGTGTGCCTTGCCAAAATGTCTTTAAATTATTTTCAAGTTCTGTCCTCAACTTAGCAATCCTTTGGCTCTGAAACGAGGTATATTTCACTTCAGCTGTGTGTGTTAATATATTTACCTGAACAAATCCACATATTCGTCATGACAAAAATAAGTTTACTATAAAATCAGTAAAATATAACTATAATATAGCATAATCATAAAACCTGGCAAATATCATGACTAAAATTCAAGCCAACGCATCAAAAAGCACCAAGGTCTGTTTCGTAACTTATAGAACGATCAGAAATATCTGAAGATCTTGAAGCAGTTTTGCAATGCAAGCAATTCAATTGTCCCACAGAAAACTTGATGAACATATTATCAACAAAGATAAGATCTGTCGTGAAACTAACTTAAGAAACAAAGAAGGTGTTTTGGACTCCAAATTTGGAAAATGTTCAAAAAAGGGATTCAAAGATGCGGATGAAAACTGGAAAGAAAAAGTGCAGACCATTTGACGACGTTAATGAAGATTCTATAATTGATTTCACTCTTAAAAGCAAGGCCCGATGGATGCTAGACTAAGTGTCAACTCGTCCATATTCAAGAAATTAGCTATCAGTGAATGATCTTAAAATCAGTCATTGCATAGCATAGATAAGCTAACTCATAGAGTTCACGATCACATATTTTCAAGATTCTAGTTTTCTTAGGAAAGAAACAACCACAAAAATACTGAGAATGCAGGTCCCAAAAATAAAAAGGTGCATCAACCAACCGCAAAACATGAATAGTAGCTGACTTTTCACAACAGCATACCGCATCAGAAATGTCACAGTGCAATTTTGCAACAGAATCGCCTTTTCCAAGTTCTCTCTGATATCCATAGGCAATGTAGGTCTTGGGTCCCAAGTCCGGTTTTAGAGCACCTTCAGGAAGTTTTGTAGCAAGATTCAAGAAACCAGATCGAGGATGTGTATAATCGCTGAAGGGAAGCATGGCCATAAACTCAGCGTCATGCCTGGGCAAACATTCTTTAAAAGAATTTGCAGGTGGCCAGTCCTTTAACTTCAGCATTTCAGGCCATCCGTTTTGATGACTTCGTCCCTCTAAGTAGCCTTCAAAGAACTGCCGAATATTAATCTCAACCTATAACATTTGAAACCAAATTATTACAAAATTTCTGCATCTAACATACAGATATTAACTCCAATAGCTGATGTCTAGTACAATTTGCCAGAATGCAATTTGGCATAGGACAGAACTGGGGTAGAATGTTTTTAAACAGCACTTTCTATCGTCATAAATTACACTTGTAACAGATTGAAGGAATAGAGAGTCCAAGAAGGAGTACACAGAAGTGTGTATGATAAGATGAAAAGCGTACAATGCATGAAATATACATCGAATACACGTACACAAGAAGTACCTGACACCAATCCAAGCAATCAATAGCCTTCACACAAAAAGTCTCTTCCTTTAGTTTTTTGCTCGCATTCTTGAAGGCCCTCAGCATAACCATGGGCTCCCAACTAAGACCAGAGGCCTTTGCCATGGCATTCCTAACAATCACAGGTTCACCTTTCCTCCAATGCATTTGAAAATGTTCAAACTCAGCATCTCCAAGATCAATAGCATTAGGACAGTACAAAAAGTTATCTTGACTGTATTCCCGAAAGGCTGATTGTCTTGCATTACAACAGACATGGTCCTCTTGAGCAGAAGAGGCTGAAACACACAAAGAACATTTTTGCGAGAAGCCTACATCTGATAACTGATAATTGGTAATGAGCCCCTCAGTGAGCCCAATTAATTTATCCACCCAATTAGCATCAAGAATCCGTCTCAACTCTAAATTCCCAGATTCACAACCACCTTGCGCTTTGGGAGGACATGGTATATTGCCATCAATTTTGGCTTTCCACTTAGGGGAGCCATAAAACACATTTTCTATTATCCCATTGGCTGGAGGAATTTCAAGGTTTGTACCATCTGAAGACTTGGGAATAATGATTTCCTGAATAGCTCCAAGTTGAAGACCTTTTCTGAGCTCGTAACAACAATCGAGACAGAGATCATACGAACAGTCAGGATTGGGACAGCTTCTGTGGATATTCACAATGGATGTCTCACAGTTGTTACTGTTGAATAAAGAGGATTTCCTTTTCAGATTTTGTGGCATCGTGAAGCACATTTTGTTAATAGAAATGACACCAACAATTCTAGAAACTCTTTTTAAATGATTAGTGAAAATACGACATTACTAAGTAATCCAAAAGATCACGTCACGAGATTTGAGATCAAGCTAAAATATAGAGAAGAGGTATAGCACAAATGAAATTTTAGATAGAATGCGTATAGATTCAATCAAATACACGATATCAAAATAAGACTATCCCTAGCGTACAATAAAGACAGTCAACTCTCCTCCAACAGTTAAAAATGTGAAAGAAAAGCATACTAAATTCGTCTTGGTTTTCACTAAAATTAAATCCTCTATTTAAGAGTAAAGAGAAAACATGGTCATGCCTTATTTGCAGAGAAAGCATACCAGTATACTCGATCATCTTCTTCGAATACTCCCAGTGTCACACCTTCTTCATTCACTGGAACACCTTATATGGCAGAAACGCGAGGAAGCTTTTAAAAGTGTAATCATGAATTAGAAAGATAAGATCCAGCTACTTTTTGTGGTACTAAAGATAAGATCCAGCTACTTTGTGTGGTACCTTGTATCGTGCCTTCAACATCTAGTTCAGATTTCTGCTCTTGTTGTATATGTCTTAGGAGAGGCAGAATGTTGACGAGCAAATATAGGGATCTTCTCAATCTGATATTCTCACCTACTTCGTTTTCAACATCCTAAAAGAACCAATTTTTTTTTTTCAGAATACTTGGAACATTGATATGATGTGTGACAAAAGAACGGAAGAATTACATCATACATAAAGCCATCATACCTTTTTGAGCACGTCTGCTTGAAGGCAAGCTCTGCAATTGCAATTCCCACGGCAAAATGGACATGATTCCTTCACTTCTTTCTTCTTTATCTTAGGATACCTATACCATTGAGAAATCCTATTTTAACAAATATTTTCCTAGCCAACACGGCAATGATGATTATATGAACAATGTTCATCAGTGGAAATGTACCATTTAGAATTTTATTTTCAAATTCACTTCTCTTGAATAATATCTATGAAGTCACTTGTTATGCAAGAAAAATCTATTGTTAAACTAGCAAGTCATACAGTTACCACTCTGAAACTGCAATTTTTTATTCAGTAAATTCTAGAAAATGGAAGAAACTAGGAGCTTTGTTTACCACTTTGCGATGCATTCAAAACAGTAACGTTTCATGTTGCAATTTGAGCAGATGACAACACCTTTTTTATCACTTTTCAAGCATTGGTGACACATTGACTTCCGCTGCTTCTTCCGTATGGTAGATCCCTGGAAAAATAGTTATCAAACAACAACAGTTCAATTCAGGTGCAAAAAGGGAAGAATCTGGCATAACCCAGATTAATTTTGAAAACCCTCAACCTTTTGGCAAATATTAAAAACTTTTGGCAAATTAATGGTTTCAATCCTCAACAAAAGTTAAGAATCGGAATCAAAGACATGTTCAAGAATTTGAAAGTTACAAGATGGCTAAATATAAAAACCCCATAGTGACATGATGCAGTGAATGATAAACACCAACATGAATTCCATTAAAAGCAGATAAGAAAATCATATGCGAGCAAATACAAAAAAAATAATCGATTAAAAAAAGAGCACCAATGAAGGATTTAGCATGGTAAAGTTAAGATTTGTCCTTTTCATTTAAATCAACATTCCTTCTATATTTACCAAAAAACAGTCATGCCTTGCAAGCTGCATTTATGCCAGACATTTGATTCCCCCACTCAGCGAGACAACAAACAAACAATATCAATTTGACTGAGTTCCACCTGGTGAAACAGTGGGCCTACATGCAAAAGATAAGGAATCATTTATAAACTAAAATACATGCATTACATCATGTCACTGCGAATTTAAGCTCTTTCGATGGTTAGATTTAGTTTCACAAAAGGCACTCCGTGACAGTCACTTTATCACATTTAACGCTGAGAACATGAATGTCTAATTGTTTCTCAGACATGACATTTGAACACTGAGGTCATAAACTCAACATAGAAACGTTTGACTTTGAATGAACTAATTACTGCTTCATTGTCTTACATCACCAAATTTTCATGAACATTTCAATTTAAATTTGACCATGCTTAAACAAGCCTTATGATATCAGCAATGCAGAAGAGCCAGGTAGGTTCTCAGAAAAAATAGCTACCAAGTTGACTGGCTTAAAAGAACAGTGAGACATATAAATGTTTGTCCGCATTAAAAATTTCCCCTTGATAGACTCAATAATAATGATTATCTACTTGGGAACCACTATCCTAATCCGAATTTGGTAATAAAGGCAAGGTTGGTTATAATGCTATTAATTCAACACCTCCAATTAGGATCAAATGTGGAGAAGAAACTCACCGACTTTCCCAAACTTGATGGCACTTTTGTTTTCACATTCCAATAATTGGGCATTTTCTCTCCCATGAATACAGATTCATAGCCCTCATTGATGTTTAACGTCAAAGGCTTACCACTGCGTCTGTTTTGAGCCCTAACATATTCTCCAGAACTAACCATCCATGCTTTTCTTTTTAAACCATTTGGCTCGCACTCATCCTTCTCCGTAACGCTTTTGTATATACTCTCACTACCAAGATTCACCCGATCTCTCTCTGCAACAAGTGTTTCCTTATTCTTCAACCCCTGATGTCGCCCTCGTCTGTCCTTTTTAACGAGTTCAGCCCCAGGCTTGATACTAGGAGCAACGTCAACTGTTTTTTCGCTATCCTTTTCAACTGCAATGCTCTGTTTCATATTTTTTGAACCTTTCGCCCAACCTTTGGAATCTTTACTCTTATTAATCGCATTCCCATCTCCATCAACTGCAAAATAATCACCTAAGATCCCCCTGAGTTCATCAGACATGATATTTTTTTCTTTATTCGAGTTCTTTCCTTTATCAAGTCTCACTTCACCAACACCATAGTGAACTCCAATGTTAACCGTGCCATGGTCAATTTCAGATGTGCGTGCTGCTTTTCTTCTGTCATTTGAGTAATTAGGCGCCTCTAGTCCATTCTTTTTTCCAAGATGCTCAATATCTCCATCAGTGATACTACTTTTTATTTTTTTCTGTAGCTCGCAGATAGCCAAATGTGACTTCTGGTTCTTGTAACCTGTGGGCATTTTTAGACAATCAATATTCTTCACGATCTCATTTCCATCAAAATTGTTCTGAGAGGTAGCATCGAGCATTCCATGATTCTTCTCAACATCTGTCCCATGTAAGATTTTCTTTTTATTCTTGGAACCCTTTGGCCTCCCTTGGGCTCTCTTCCTCTTTACAATTTGATGTTCGATGCCAGTAACTCTGGTGTCCAACCCCATCGACCATCCAATCCCACACTTATTCACAATCATATCCCAACCTTCGCTGCCCAGACCACTAAACTCAGGGATTCTAATACTCCCATCGTAGCCAATATTTCTAATGAAATCCTTATCCAATAACCCGAAACCTTGAAATTTATCCCTATTGCCAACTGGCTGCATCATCCCAGAAGTACCGAAAACTTGCTCACTTCCGCTAACTCCGACTGTTCCAACATCTTCCTTCTTCACATCAAACCCTGCACCAGTTGTTCTGCTAACATCACGCCCCATATGCACAAAGACGCCTTCATCCTTAATGACCATTTTTGTCCTACCTTTTGAACCCTTTGGTCTTCCCCTCTTCTTTTCCTTTACAACAGGACCTTCATTGCTGACATCTTTCCCCGCCTGCAGAGCATCAATTTCATGGCCGACGGCACTTTTAGGCTTGTTTTTTGAACCTTTGGGTCTCCCTAACTTTTTCACCTTGACAACACCACCTACCTGGCCGCTGACATTAGCTTCCTCCTTCAAAGCCTCAACTAAATTCGGAACAGAGACTTTTTTCCTAAATTTCAAACCTTTGGGCCTCCGTTTCTTCTTTCCAGCACCAACATCTCCACCTTCAACGCCACTAGACCCAACAATATCTAAAGCTTCCCCTCTTTCAATGGCTTCAACTTTCTTCACAACAGCCTCCTCGCTACGTTTAATGGCAGTGCCACCAACAGCCCCCATTTGCACCGCAACAATTTCATTTCCACCACCACCACCACCACCACCTCCATTTTCCTCGGCAATCTCCGCCCCTTGGCCTCCACTAGTTCCACTGCCGCAAATAATTCTCGCTCCATTTCCAACAGGATCACCAGCTTGGTCTTCCTGGGACTTTCCACTAGTCCCGCTGCCGCAAATAATCAAGTCTTCCTCCATCTTAATTCCCGCTCCATTTCCAACAGGATCACCAGCTTCGCCTTCCAATTTTCCACTAGTTCCACTGCCGCAAATAATCAAGTCTTCCTCCGTCTTAATTCCCGCTTCATTTCCAACAGGATCACCAGCTTTCCCTTCCAGGGACTTTCCGCTCAAAGCCTGCAACTTCCATCCCCTCAAACCGCTTGCACCATCCCTCCCGCATATTAACTTCTCATCATCACCACCTGCCGCCGCTTCCATAAATTTCAACTCTTTCAACGAAAATCAAATCAACCCTAAAAAACCCTCCTTCTGAAAACCTCAAAACCGGGAATATATATCCCATCATCGGGCGAAAAAGGCTACTTCATCATTAGCGGTTCAAAATTTAATGCCACTTGCGCGTGAGTAATTGAGTTGCCAATTGTAATCTAGCAGCCTACCAGTACCCTTTCTCGAGTAATTCAAGAACAATCTTCCGCTGGAGTACTTTATTCTGACTTCGAAAATTCAAAAGCTCAACAGCGCTCCATTTTTGTGTCCATTATTGTTATTTCTTTTTTCGGGTTTCCGTTTCAGACGCCCGAAGAAAGAGTCCGATTCATTGAAGCAGTCTGACTTTTCAGAGTGAAAGTGCGAGAATAGTTAGGATTGTATGGAATTGCATGGAACGAGGCTACACAGACAGATAAATGTGGTTTTGGTTTTATGAAGTTTAACTCGTGGTGGGACCCACCAATAAATATACTATTTTTTTAATAAAAAAAATACTTGTTTATCATGTTTCACGTGCACTAAAATTTCTATAAAACCAATGCTTGTATATAGAATGTTGTATATAATTTATTTGATTTATATTTAAATGATGATCAAAATATATAACTAATTAGATATTATATTATAATTTTGATATATGAATTAAAAATAAATAAATAGAAAAAAAAACCAAAAAATAAGGGTGTCAAAATACAACACGATCCGTCAACCCGACACGATCCAACACGAAAAAAATCAGGTTCGAGTTGGGGCTTTTCGGGTTCGGGTTGGGTAGGTTCGGGNATTGCATCTCTTCATCTTCAATGTCATCCGATGAAGAAAAGCACTCAACGCTCTCGATTTCAATTGTTGCCATTTAAGTACAAAACAGAAATATGAAAACAGATCCCACAGATCCAATCTTCCCCGAATATATAAAATGCACACTCCGTATATTGTAATTTTTGGCCAAAAAAAAAAAAGAGAGATGCTAACAAGGGAAAATACAATCTTTTGTGGAAATCTCAAAAGCCCAGATCTACGAGTCTAATGATTGAGCGCAATATCTTCTTCCCACCTCGAAAAATCCAACCTTTGGCAGAAATCCAAATTGCCCACTTTCAAAAACTCATATTTCCTCGATTATAAGTCCCTTCAGAATCTTCTCTTTCTGAGTACCTTATAAAAAAAAAACGATAATTTGAAGGAAACCATAAGAGAGATCGATAATGTTCGATTCCAAAGAACCCAAACAAGAATCATTTCCTAGAGAAGAGCTTCTTTTCTTCTTCTCCTCTCTTTTTCTGGTTTTTGGGAGGAGAGAGAAATGAGGATCGCCGTTGGTTTTGAAATAGGATGTAAATCCAACGGATACTATCATAGTATTATGTTTCACCTTTTTTTGAGAGAGTAGTCCTTTATTCGTTGAGATTTGAGTAAAAAGAAAATGGGGGGGGATCACTCATTATGTTGTATCTTTGATTAACAATGTTGGATGTGATTTTGTAGAAAAAAGAAAAGTTTCATTTGCCCCTAAAAAAGTTGTTTGCCTAAAAAACTACACTATTTTATAAGTCACTATGTTAACACATATTTTAAATATGATTCGATCCAAGAAAAATATTATTTTTTATGTCAAAAATATTATTTCTCAATCTAAATATAAATCAAGTAAATTTGTCTTATATAAATTTATGAGACGGTCAAAAAATAATTATCCATTTGATGTTTTTATCCACCAATATTTTCCATTTCTTTTCTCATTTCCGGTATATGTTATTTGCAGATAAGATAATATTAGCTACAAAAAGTGAGGGGCAATATATTAGATGTGGAAATTAATTTTTTATATATGAAAATGGAATGCTTTATTTCCTTTTTCATGCATAAGAAATATTAAATAAATTTTATAAACTGATATAAACTGCGAACCAATAAAATGATAGCAGGCACCACTTTGGTTGACCCGTAAAAAGACTCGTATTGTTCCAATAACTTGTAATAGAATCAACTCGCATATGGTATAACATGTTTTAATTGTCAAAATAACAACTTTGTCAAACAATCTATTTTTATAAACGCTAATATAAAACCAGTTTTTATTGTCCCTTTTTTTATATAAAAAAATAAATTTTATAGATCAGAGATATTATATACAAACTATTCGTTTTTATTGTCTATATAAATAATTACATGGTCATTTGGTGCAGCTAATGTGCGAAAGATACGCGGCCACAGAAGTTGAGAGCGATAAATTTGACCATATTATATAACCATTAGCTACATTATTTACACAGTCCCAGCCTTTTTCAACCAACTGTCTCAGCTGCAGTTGGACGGAACCGAACTGTAAAAAGGTAGTCAAAAACAGTATCAAGATGAGCGAAAACAGGGGCCAAGGCAAGTCGATCTATTCGTTGTCGCGTATTCATGGAAGAAATTTTTAAGAAATCTTACTCGAGTTTAGACAAAAGTTTTCTTGCTTGCTCAGTTGCAGCACTTGCAGCATATACGGCCAACTTTTTCACCTGTTAAAAAGCCAGAAGTTGATCACATATATAAAAGAAAAGATTCGTAATATTTTCCTCGAAGAAAGACTTTAGAGGGCACTACCTCTAGAATATCTTGCTTGGATCTGTGAGATTTTGGAAGTAGCCGAAATTCTTGAGTCAAACGCATGCATTCTTGGATATTCTCAGGGGATACAAAGTCCAAAGCGACTTTCATGGAGGACTGATAAATATATAAATAACAAGATTTCAGTAAAGAGTACATTAGCCATCAAAACAACATAGGAACAAGAGTTTACAATCTGAACCGAGAATAAACTTACAGGTATAGAATTTGAAATGAAGAAATCAAACTCAAGCGATTAAAAGCTATAAAAGTGCAGAACTTAGAGTTCAACATATTCATCACTCATAATCCTCTAAGAAAATTCTGTAAGAGATACACCTGTCTATTCCTCACTTGGTGGGGACACCCTGCAGGAATGAATATAGCCTCACCGAGATATTGCTCGAATGTCCATGGTTCAATATCTTAAAATGACGTAAAAATCATATTAGAACTGCTTGGTCTGAACTTAAATTAAATCAGTCTCACAAAGAAAAACTTACTGAACTCCAATTTCAACTGTTTTTTGTGCTTTTCATCCAGGAAAAAGGCCTGGTCATGGATAGGATGTGCAACCTAAAATCAAAAGCAATAGGCCAAGTGAAATATGGGATTTCAGAAAACGCAAGAAATTTCCAAGATATAGTACTTACGGAGGCCACAGGAGAATGGTCAAGATCAAAAAATTCTTGCTGATGTTTAAGCAAGTATTCGATTATTTTGGGCACATCCTGCCGACGAAAGATGTCCCAAACAGCACCACCTCTTGCTATTTCAGGACGGTTCATCCCATTTGGAGTAGAATCCATCACGGAAGACTCGATTCGATCTTTATTATTGGCATCGGAGTTGTTATTCAAGCAATCGGGATGCTGTACTTGATGAGTATCAATATAGCTGAGTGAATCAAGGCGATCATCTAAAGTGCTATTCAGACCACAGGCTTTATTTAATTCATGTGTATTATTTTCCCTTTTCTCAGAATTCAGAAACTGAGATGGAGAGTGAGTATCAAAGGTAGCATTTTCACAAATCTGGTGTGACAGAGTAGCAACTTCAGTGGGTTGCATATCAGTATTAATGGCTGGTGTGCCTTGCCAAAATGTCTTTAAATTATTTTCAAGTTCTGTCCTCAACTTAGCAATCCTTTGGCTCTGAAACGAGGTATATTTCACTTCAGCTGTGTGTGTTAATATATTTACCTGAACAAATCCACATATTCGTCATGACAAAAATAAGTTTACTATAAAATCAGTAAAATATAACTATAATATAGCATAATCATAAAACCTGGCAAATATCATGACTAAAATTCAAGCCAACGCATCAAAAAGCACCAAGGTCTGTTTCGTAACTTATAGAACGATCAGAAATATCTGAAGATCTTGAAGCAGTTTTGCAATGCAAGCAATTCAATTGTCCCACAGAAAACTTGATGAACATATTATCAACAAAGATAAGATCTGTCGTGAAACTAACTTAAGAAACAAAGAAGGTGTTTTGGACTCCAAATTTGGAAAATGTTCAAAAAAGGGATTCAAAGATGCGGATGAAAACTGGAAAGAAAAAGTGCAGACCATTTGACGACGTTAATGAAGATTCTATAATTGATTTCACTCTTAAAAGCAAGGCCCGATGGATGCTAGACTAAGTGTCAACTCGTCCATATTCAAGAAATTAGCTATCAGTGAATGATCTTAAAATCAGTCATTGCATAGCATAGATAAGCTAACTCATAGAGTTCACGATCACATATTTTCAAGATTCTAGTTTTCTTAGGAAAGAAACAACCACAAAAATACTGAGAATGCAGGTCCCAAAAATAAAAAGGTGCATCAACCAACCGCAAAACATGAATAGTAGCTGACTTTTCACAACAGCATACCGCATCAGAAATGTCACAGTGCAATTTTGCAACAGAATCGCCTTTTCCAAGTTCTCTCTGATATCCATAGGCAATGTAGGTCTTGGGTCCCAAGTCCGGTTTTAGAGCACCTTCAGGAAGTTTTGTAGCAAGATTCAAGAAACCAGATCGAGGATGTGTATAATCGCTGAAGGGAAGCATGGCCATAAACTCAGCGTCATGCCTGGGCAAACATTCTTTAAAAGAATTTGCAGGTGGCCAGTCCTTTAACTTCAGCATTTCAGGCCATCCGTTTTGATGACTTCGTCCCTCTAAGTAGCCTTCAAAGAACTGCCGAATATTAATCTCAACCTATAACATTTGAAACCAAATTATTACAAAATTTCTGCATCTAACATACAGATATTAACTCCAATAGCTGATGTCTAGTACAATTTGCCAGAATGCAATTTGGCATAGGACAGAACTGGGGTAGAATGTTTTTAAACAGCACTTTCTATCGTCATAAATTACACTTGTAACAGATTGAAGGAATAGAGAGTCCAAGAAGGAGTACACAGAAGTGTGTATGATAAGATGAAAAGCGTACAATGCATGAAATATACATCGAATACACGTACACAAGAAGTACCTGACACCAATCCAAGCAATCAATAGCCTTCACACAAAAAGTCTCTTCCTTTAGTTTTTTGCTCGCATTCTTGAAGGCCCTCAGCATAACCATGGGCTCCCAACTAAGACCAGAGGCCTTTGCCATGGCATTCCTAACAATCACAGGTTCACCTTTCCTCCAATGCATTTGAAAATGTTCAAACTCAGCATCTCCAAGATCAATAGCATTAGGACAGTACAAAAAGTTATCTTGACTGTATTCCCGAAAGGCTGATTGTCTTGCATTACAACAGACATGGTCCTCTTGAGCAGAAGAGGCTGAAACACACAAAGAACATTTTTGCGAGAAGCCTACATCTGATAACTGATAATTGGTAATGAGCCCCTCAGTGAGCCCAATTAATTTATCCACCCAATTAGCATCAAGAATCCGTCTCAACTCTAAATTCCCAGATTCACAACCACCTTGCGCTTTGGGAGGACATGGTATATTGCCATCAATTTTGGCTTTCCACTTAGGGGAGCCATAAAACACATTTTCTATTATCCCATTGGCTGGAGGAATTTCAAGGTTTGTACCATCTGAAGACTTGGGAATAATGATTTCCTGAATAGCTCCAAGTTGAAGACCTTTTCTGAGCTCGTAACAACAATCGAGACAGAGATCATACGAACAGTCAGGATTGGGACAGCTTCTGTGGATATTCACAATGGATGTCTCACAGTTGTTACTGTTGAATAAAGAGGATTTCCTTTTCAGATTTTGTGGCATCGTGAAGCACATTTTGTTAATAGAAATGACACCAACAATTCTAGAAACTCTTTTTAAATGATTAGTGAAAATACGACATTACTAAGTAATCCAAAAGATCACGTCACGAGATTTGAGATCAAGCTAAAATATAGAGAAGAGGTATAGCACAAATGAAATTTTAGATAGAATGCGTATAGATTCAATCAAATACACGATATCAAAATAAGACTATCCCTAGCGTACAATAAAGACAGTCAACTCTCCTCCAACAGTTAAAAATGTGAAAGAAAAGCATACTAAATTCGTCTTGGTTTTCACTAAAATTAAATCCTCTATTTAAGAGTAAAGAGAAAACATGGTCATGCCTTATTTGCAGAGAAAGCATACCAGTATACTCGATCATCTTCTTCGAATACTCCCAGTGTCACACCTTCTTCATTCACTGGAACACCTTATATGGCAGAAACGCGAGGAAGCTTTTAAAAGTGTAATCATGAATTAGAAAGATAAGATCCAGCTACTTTTTGTGGTACTAAAGATAAGATCCAGCTACTTTGTGTGGTACCTTGTATCGTGCCTTCAACATCTAGTTCAGATTTCTGCTCTTGTTGTATATGTCTTAGGAGAGGCAGAATGTTGACGAGCAAATATAGGGATCTTCTCAATCTGATATTCTCACCTACTTCGTTTTCAACATCCTAAAAGAACCAATTTTTTTTTTTCAGAATACTTGGAACATTGATATGATGTGTGACAAAAGAACGGAAGAATTACATCATACATAAAGCCATCATACCTTTTTGAGCACGTCTGCTTGAAGGCAAGCTCTGCAATTGCAATTCCCACGGCAAAATGGACATGATTCCTTCACTTCTTTCTTCTTTATCTTAGGATACCTATACCATTGAGAAATCCTATTTTAACAAATATTTTCCTAGCCAACACGGCAATGATGATTATATGAACAATGTTCATCAGTGGAAATGTACCATTTAGAATTTTATTTTCAAATTCACTTCTCTTGAATAATATCTATGAAGTCACTTGTTATGCAAGAAAAATCTATTGTTAAACTAGCAAGTCATACAGTTACCACTCTGAAACTGCAATTTTTTATTCAGTAAATTCTAGAAAATGGAAGAAACTAGGAGCTTTGTTTACCACTTTGCGATGCATTCAAAACAGTAACGTTTCATGTTGCAATTTGAGCAGATGACAACACCTTTTTTATCACTTTTCAAGCATTGGTGACACATTGACTTCCGCTGCTTCTTCCGTATGGTAGATCCCTGGAAAAATAGTTATCAAACAACAACAGTTCAATTCAGGTGCAAAAAGGGAAGAATCTGGCATAACCCAGATTAATTTTGAAAACCCTCAACCTTTTGGCAAATATTAAAAACTTTTGGCAAATTAATGGTTTCAATCCTCAACAAAAGTTAAGAATCGGAATCAAAGACATGTTCAAGAATTTGAAAGTTACAAGATGGCTAAATATAAAAACCCCATAGTGACATGATGCAGTGAATGATAAACACCAACATGAATTCCATTAAAAGCAGATAAGAAAATCATATGCGAGCAAATACAAAAAAAATAATCGATTAAAAAAAGAGCACCAATGAAGGATTTAGCATGGTAAAGTTAAGATTTGTCCTTTTCATTTAAATCAACATTCCTTCTATATTTACCAAAAAACAGTCATGCCTTGCAAGCTGCATTTATGCCAGACATTTGATTCCCCCACTCAGCGAGACAACAAACAAACAATATCAATTTGACTGAGTTCCACCTGGTGAAACAGTGGGCCTACATGCAAAAGATAAGGAATCATTTATAAACTAAAATACATGCATTACATCATGTCACTGCGAATTTAAGCTCTTTCGATGGTTAGATTTAGTTTCACAAAAGGCACTCCGTGACAGTCACTTTATCACATTTAACGCTGAGAACATGAATGTCTAATTGTTTCTCAGACATGACATTTGAACACTGAGGTCATAAACTCAACATAGAAACGTTTGACTTTGAATGAACTAATTACTGCTTCATTGTCTTACATCACCAAATTTTCATGAACATTTCAATTTAAATTTGACCATGCTTAAACAAGCCTTATGATATCAGCAATGCAGAAGAGCCAGGTAGGTTCTCAGAAAAAATAGCTACCAAGTTGACTGGCTTAAAAGAACAGTGAGACATATAAATGTTTGTCCGCATTAAAAATTTCCCCTTGATAGACTCAATAATAATGATTATCTACTTGGGAACCACTATCCTAATCCGAATTTGGTAATAAAGGCAAGGTTGGTTATAATGCTATTAATTCAACACCTCCAATTAGGATCAAATGTGGAGAAGAAACTCACCGACTTTCCCAAACTTGATGGCACTTTTGTTTTCACATTCCAATAATTGGGCATTTTCTCTCCCATGAATACAGATTCATAGCCCTCATTGATGTTTAACGTCAAAGGCTTACCACTGCGTCTGTTTTGAGCCCTAACATATTCTCCAGAACTAACCATCCATGCTTTTCTTTTTAAACCATTTGGCTCGCACTCATCCTTCTCCGTAACGCTTTTGTATATACTCTCACTACCAAGATTCACCCGATCTCTCTCTGCAACAAGTGTTTCCTTATTCTTCAACCCCTGATGTCGCCCTCGTCTGTCCTTTTTAACGAGTTCAGCCCCAGGCTTGATACTAGGAGCAACGTCAACTGTTTTTTCGCTATCCTTTTCAACTGCAATGCTCTGTTTCATATTTTTTGAACCTTTCGCCCAACCTTTGGAATCTTTACTCTTATTAATCGCATTCCCATCTCCATCAACTGCAAAATAATCACCTAAGATCCCCCTGAGTTCATCAGACATGATATTTTTTTCTTTATTCGAGTTCTTTCCTTTATCAAGTCTCACTTCACCAACACCATAGTGAACTCCAATGTTAACCGTGCCATGGTCAATTTCAGATGTGCGTGCTGCTTTTCTTCTGTCATTTGAGTAATTAGGCGCCTCTAGTCCATTCTTTTTTCCAAGATGCTCAATATCTCCATCAGTGATACTACTTTTTATTTTTTTCTGTAGCTCGCAGATAGCCAAATGTGACTTCTGGTTCTTGTAACCTGTGGGCATTTTTAGACAATCAATATTCTTCACGATCTCATTTCCATCAAAATTGTTCTGAGAGGTAGCATCGAGCATTCCATGATTCTTCTCAACATCTGTCCCATGTAAGATTTTCTTTTTATTCTTGGAACCCTTTGGCCTCCCTTGGGCTCTCTTCCTCTTTACAATTTGATGTTCGATGCCAGTAACTCTGGTGTCCAACCCCATCGACCATCCAATCCCACACTTATTCACAATCATATCCCAACCTTCGCTGCCCAGACCACTAAACTCAGGGATTCTAATACTCCCATCGTAGCCAATATTTCTAATGAAATCCTTATCCAATAACCCGAAACCTTGAAATTTATCCCTATTGCCAACTGGCTGCATCATCCCAGAAGTACCGAAAACTTGCTCACTTCCGCTAACTCCGACTGTTCCAACATCTTCCTTCTTCACATCAAACCCTGCACCAGTTGTTCTGCTAACATCACGCCCCATATGCACAAAGACGCCTTCATCCTTAATGACCATTTTTGTCCTACCTTTTGAACCCTTTGGTCTTCCCCTCTTCTTTTCCTTTACAACAGGACCTTCATTGCTGACATCTTTCCCCGCCTGCAGAGCATCAATTTCATGGCCGACGGCACTTTTAGGCTTGTTTTTTGAACCTTTGGGTCTCCCTAACTTTTTCACCTTGACAACACCACCTACCTGGCCGCTGACATTAGCTTCCTCCTTCAAAGCCTCAACTAAATTCGGAACAGAGACTTTTTTCCTAAATTTCAAACCTTTGGGCCTCCGTTTCTTCTTTCCAGCACCAACATCTCCACCTTCAACGCCACTAGACCCAACAATATCTAAAGCTTCCCCTCTTTCAATGGCTTCAACTTTCTTCACAACAGCCTCCTCGCTACGTTTAATGGCAGTGCCACCAACAGCCCCCATTTGCACCGCAACAATTTCATTTCCACCACCACCACCACCACCACCTCCATTTTCCTCGGCAATCTCCGCCCCTTGGCCTCCACTAGTTCCACTGCCGCAAATAATTCTCGCTCCATTTCCAACAGGATCACCAGCTTGGTCTTCCTGGGACTTTCCACTAGTCCCGCTGCCGCAAATAATCAAGTCTTCCTCCATCTTAATTCCCGCTCCATTTCCAACAGGATCACCAGCTTCGCCTTCCAATTTTCCACTAGTTCCACTGCCGCAAATAATCAAGTCTTCCTCCGTCTTAATTCCCGCTTCATTTCCAACAGGATCACCAGCTTTCCCTTCCAGGGACTTTCCGCTCAAAGCCTGCAACTTCCATCCCCTCAAACCGCTTGCACCATCCCTCCCGCATATTAACTTCTCATCATCACCACCTGCCGCCGCTTCCATAAATTTCAACTCTTTCAACGAAAATCAAATCAACCCTAAAAAACCCTCCTTCTGAAAACCTCAAAACCGGGAATATATATCCCATCATCGGGCGAAAAAGGCTACTTCATCATTAGCGGTTCAAAATTTAATGCCACTTGCGCGTGAGTAATTGAGTTGCCAATTGTAATCTAGCAGCCTACCAGTACCCTTTCTCGAGTAATTCAAGAACAATCTTCCGCTGGAGTACTTTATTCTGACTTCGAAAATTCAAAAGCTCAACAGCGCTCCATTTTTGTGTCCATTATTGTTATTTCTTTTTTCGGGTTTCCGTTTCAGACGCCCGAAGAAAGAGTCCGATTCATTGAAGCAGTCTGACTTTTCAGAGTGAAAGTGCGAGAATAGTTAGGATTGTATGGAATTGCATGGAACGAGGCTACACAGACAGATAAATGTGGTTTTGGTTTTATGAAGTTTAACTCGTGGTGGGACCCACCAATAAATATACTATTTTTTTAATAAAAAAAATACTTGTTTATCATGTTTCACGTGCACTAAAATTTCTATAAAACCAATGCTTGTATATAGAATGTTGTATATAATTTATTTGATTTATATTTAAATGATGATCAAAATATATAACTAATTAGATATTATATTATAATTTTGATATATGAATTAAAAATAAATAAATAGAAAAAAAAACCAAAAAATAAGGGTGTCAAAATACAACACGATCCGTCAACCCGACACGATCCAACACGAAAAAAATCAGGTTCGAGTTGGGGCTTTTCGGGTTCGGGTTGGGTAGGTTCGGGTTAGTAAATATACTTTTAATTTTCTACAATTAAACTTTCAAATTTAAATCGGAAATTTTGTTATTATGTGTTTAAATTAAAATATTATTACTTTTTATTTTTTCGAATTTTTTTCATTAATTTTTTAAAAAAAATAAAAAAAATAAATAAATTTCGGATTAGGCGGGTGAGGCAGGTTGATTCGGATTAGACGGGTTCGTGTTCGGGTTGGGGGTTTTCGGGTTGCTTCGGGTTCGGGTTGGGTTCGGGTTGAAAAAAAATTCGCGGGTTGACTCGAAATCCGACCCACCCGACCTGATTGACACCCCTACCAAAAAATAAATTGAACCTACAACTTGATATTTAAAAAACAAAGACACTTGCATTAAATTTTAACATTTTATTAATATATATAATTATTAAAACAGACCGTGACATTAAAAATTAATTACTTTAAAGATCTCAAACTTAATAATATAGTATAGATGTAAATGTTACTGAAGTTTTAACACATGGATATGGTTTGCCAACTTGTTACTTAATTAAACAGCCAACTATAAATTTTTAGTGGAAAAAATAAGAAATTATATGTATTATGCTATTATCATTTCGTTCACAACAATTCGGAAATAAGGTTCTCAAATTAAATTTCATAAATGAAATGATCCGACAGTGTGATTTATGGGGGAAAAGAGTTCCAAACAATAAACACTTAAATCATGTGTAGGATCATCTTCTCTCTATCTTGTGTACAAGTTATTTTGTTTGATGTAATCAATTACTTTATCCGCTGTCAAATACTTCACCGACTGCACTCTTGAAATGCAATCCCTGGGAATGGAAACTCGTTTAGTGTAAACTCGAATNTATAAAAGAAGATTGATGCATGCATGTTCAGAGTGGGATTTTTTACCTCAGTCTTGTCGAACTGATCCTATTCGGTACTACTTCATCAACGATCTTGATATTATCCTGCAATGGATTACAAGATACAGAGAAACTTTCAAGGCTTTTGACTTCTTTGTTCCAAAGCAATTTTGGATTGACTAGAAGACACGAGAAAAAGGATTACCTTGAATTCATTCAAAATATCATCATTCAATATGATATTGTCGACGTCTTGGCCATCTCTACAAATGCAAACCAATCCAAAGTCTCTACATATAGTTTTAATCTGAGAATAAAACAATGTGCATTGCAGAACTGAGCAAAATGAAAGTTCTAACAATTTGCTTTTACGAATTATTTTAGACATGCACATTTTCTTCCTCTACTCGAGCGTATTGCACAACTTTACCTGTTCACGAATCCAAACTCCAGGAATGGTGAAAGATTCTAATAGATCAGAACCACAAAGAAGCATGACTTTGAGAGACTCTACGAAGATAAGACAATTTCATTAACTTGACATGTAAAAGAGTTATAATGTCTGTATGGAAGATTTTTCTTTTTTTACATCAGAAAGCAAACTTGTAGAACAGTAAAATTCTTTAAAAAAAAAACATATCTTTGTTTTACATTCAGAATAATATTTTTGACTTTGATAGATTCTACGAAGAGACAATTTCACTAATTTGACATGTAAAAGAGATATACAAATGATAATTTTATAATGTCTGTAAGGAAGATTTAGCGCAAAAGGAAATCAGTTTACCATGGGGTACACATCCGCTCTCGCATAGAGAAGTCCTAACTCTAGACAAAACTGTCAATGTGCGCTGGTAGGTATCCTGACTTGCCTATTGCAGATGGAAATAGTAAAAAAGACAGAAAAGTCTGTTCATGTGCAATGTGTGTGTGTGTGTGAAGTGAGAGAGATACCTCCCATGAATCCACCATAATAAAGTTGGAACTTCTACAAACGAGATCACACATGGTAAGCAACTGATATGTACAAGACCCTGAAATTTAGGTTAGAACATAAGCAACTGATATGTACAAAATCCTGCTGCATATATCCATACACCCATGGCAAGCAAGCATAAAAAATCATTAAAAAATTAAAATAAAAAATAAGTTGAAGTTGCTCTACTCTGAAACATTTTGATCATAGAGTTGATGAAGTATTTGAAGAGTTTAAAAAGCCAAAAGGTCGATAAAGGAAAAAATTAAAACAGCACGGATTTACTGATCAAACAAGTAAAAACCGTTTCCACCGTTCTTATCAGGGAACCAGCCATGTGCCATTATACATGTTATTTCTCAAATATCCTCAGCAACTGATAATCTGATAACACCTTTTCTTTGGTGTTTTTTTCATCTTAACAATTAACATCTTCATTAGTGTTAAAAATTATTCTAAGAATGGTAAGTCGCCCAAGCTGTACTTTCTTTGATGCAAATCAGGGAATGGGTATCCATGTACCCCATGGCACATGCTCGATACCTACCTTCTTTTTGTATGCATCATTTACAGGTGAGATATAACCACCAATGACACAAAGCCCTTGCGAATTTAATGCGTCTCTTGCAAGCTCTGACAAAAAATACAAGAATTGTTGGCAAAACTTCATCAAAATATGCAACGAGCGATAACAATTAGCACAACTACCAATTTCACCAGAACAACACGCATGAACATGTATTCCATCGCAACTAACCCAAACTATAGGAGCACTTCTACTAGTAGGAAAAAAAAAGAAATAAAGGCAAGAAACAATAGATAAAACTGAGATCCGAACAACACTAGAATTTATCATCACTGGATAAAGGTGGGGTATGAACAAAACAAGATTTTATCATTGATAATGAGATGTCTTACCAAAACAACGCAAATGCATGAATGTGGGAGGATTGAAACTTCCAGTTGCTACCAGTACCACATAAACATTTCTCCTGAGACAAATAGTTCAATTTTTAAGAAGACATAACCAGAGGAAAAACAACCACAGGGGAGCTAGGATTGATATACCCATATTTTTTAACTAAATAAATTATCAAAATGGAATATACGAAAAGGCAGAATCGGTATGCAAGTCAATAAACTAAATTTAGCTGAACTAAATTCTTGATTCAGAAACAGAAAAATTATAATAGGGAAAAATAAGAAACAAATTTTCATTATAAGAAACAAATTAAAATAAGTGACAAAAAGCCGAGCGACAAACTTACTGTGTCTCAGAACTAGATAAACCATCTTGATTGATGGATTTCAAGGTTAATTTATCCCGCGGTAGAGCTACATCTATTGCAGCAAAGGAAATAATAAATCACAAAGCAAAAACAATAGAAGAATTTAGGGAAAAAAAGACAAACTCTACATATTTAACATTCGCTATCTGCAAGATATTGAATTTACCCGGATCAAGAGCTGAAAACAAACGGGGGCTAGAAGACACTAATGATTGTGACTCCTCCTCTGCAACGTCATACGATGCCGAGATGCGTTCAACGCTTTCCATTTCAGTTGTTGCCTTTTTTAACACAGAAATATCACAGACTGGAACTTTTCCGAATATATGAAATGCCCACTTCGAAAATTGACAAATTTGGTAAAAAAAAATTCGAGATTATCACAATTAAAAATTCAACCTTTAGCAGATGATAATAAAAAAGTGGCAGGATGAATTTTCCCAAGCTCTATACAATAAGGTTTAACAAATAGCTATTGGCCGCCGGCTGGTAGAATCTTAAGCAAACCAAAAATGTCTTTAAAATTGGTGCTTAATTCTTTTACAATCGATTTTTCAACAATCCAACAATAAATAAATATGTCTCTATAAAACATATATTTTGGCACGGACGTTTTGGCTGGAAATTGTATTTTTAGCTTAATTATGATAATTTGGAAGAAGTTATATTTCACATAACATTTGATAGCACTATGAATCACTTTAAATAACCCCTTTGCCGAAATTTGAGTAATTAAATAATTACGGTGATATAATTAGATGCAGATCTTACTATACAGTCGAAAGATGCAGTAGTGAACGTCATTACTAATGAAGTTGTTTATATGAAAAGATTTGTTTGCTTGACGTTCTATTTACTGAAAAATAAATTAAACTTCGTTTTTTCAAAGCAATTGCAATGAAATGTTTGGACGTGCAAGTATACCAACAGCTAACGCGTCACAGTAAGTTTAGGACACAAGAAAATTGACACTGATCTCCTTAGATTAACATGAAGTGAATGCAGAATCAATCTGAGTATTCGGCTATCCAAGAAACTCACATAACCAAAAACTGAAGTTTGATAGCCCCAACAAAGCTAAGGTGTCGCACGGTACCAGAGCATCAACATTGTTATCGATTAACAATAAGAAGGATAACGTCCAAGTTCCAACTTTAAGCTGCTGGAAAAATTTCGAAGTGAGCCAGAAATGTATCTCTTGACCATCTCCAGTCACGGATTGTTTCGCTAATGATTAATGAAGATGCATGCTAGGGCAATATTTCTAACTTCACTCGTATAAATTTTACGCATGGAATCCATGGAAAAATGCATTAAGGGCTTCGATGGAATCAAAACATTGCCTTGAAGTGAATAACCTATCTTGGACACTATATAAGGATCTAGATGAAATGGCTATTTTAAAAGTCTTGGCAATAATAAATCAAGAAGTAAGCAAAAAACAAGTGACATTTAGTCCATTTTCGTCATGATGCATAAACCTTAACAATAACCAAACACATCACCTAGACTAAGATTCAAAAAACACTGAAACTCCGAAGAGCCGAGTTAATTGCATTTCTAGACGAACATACGAATTCGACTCCAACAATGAAACCACTAAAAAGCCATAGGTAAGACTCAGACAAATAAAAATAAACAATATAAAAACCAATTCATTGCACACCAACAAAGTTCAAGAAAATATACAGAATCCACCGCCTTGCATATGAATTCTATACAACACCTACTATACACACTGAAGAAGCCTTCAACACAAAATGTTTACAACAACAGCATAAATCAACTTGTCATGTGCTATCACACAGATTTGATTGTCATTGGTAAAAAAAAAAAAATCAACTTTACCAGCAAACGCTAAAAAACCACATTTTGCGGTCGATTTGCATCAAAATCTGCCAATGCATCTTATCTGTGTAACACAAAAACAAGACAAAAAAAAAACCTTTGATGTTTTTCCAAATTTGTTCAGCTGTCAGCGGTCAACGCATTTAAACCCACTGCAAACCCACAACCAGACTGCAAACAAGATGGTGCAAATGATCAGATCTAGGGACAAAACAATCCAAACTTGCTTTTTCCAAACATTCTTTGCCTTGTGATGGTTGTGGAGCCCCAATAATTCTGTAGAATACACTCCATTCTTGTGCATAACAAGAGAAAATTCTCGGCCAGATCCTATCCCATGATTTTCATTTTCTTCACAAACTCGGTTTTCTCCTTTTTCGGTGTTCATTCTTCCGTTTTCCTTGAATTCTCCGAACCACTTTTTCTTGATCATCTTGAACCTCATGGCAGCATCCGAATTATGTCTTCCCACCGAACGGGACCCCGACCACAACATCCTGTTTGGATTCATTCTCATCCCCCTGGGAGACCCAAAGCCCTCCACTTCTGTGCCGAGAGCAGGACCTAGAAGTTGATGGAAAACCGGGTTAAATTCACCTTGAAAACAATGTGAGCTCAAATGCTCCAACCTCTTTTTCCCCGGATCCCCGTTAATAACGTCCTCAAAAGACTCTCTCACGCTTTTCAAAAATGCCAAACCTTCCGAATTCTCCAATTTCACATCGAAAATGGCGAAATAAACAAAAGGTTCCTCAATCAAGAAAGAGTAGGTGCGGGAGCGGACGGTGTGGGAGAAGGTGGAATGAAAAGCCGGAGTCTTTTCCAAACATTTCGCGGCAAGAGCACCTAGGGTCTCGTCCCTGGAATTGAACTCCGCCAAAACGGTGGTGCCCTTCGCAATGCAGGAGTAGTGTAGCACATCCGGATGCAGCACCATCGTACAAAACCAATGCAACCCTTAATACCCAAAAAAAAAAAATTAAATTCTTATTTCGTAATCCCCTTTTCGTTTCTATTCCTTCAAAAGGAAAACCCAATTGGATGGTTGCTTCAAGTACGTATACAATTGTGGGTATATCGAATCGACCCCTTTGAGCTCGGGCAACATGCGGAAACGGCGTCGAAAACGCCGAAAGAAACAACTCTAGGGATTGGGAGAAGCCGCTTCAGCCGCCGGAAAAGGAGAAGAAGCCTCGAACAACTTCTCCATTGGCAGGTGTGGGCTGGTGGGGACGGTGCGATCTTATCAGTAATTATTTTTCTCTTATTTTAATTAAAATATGTTTTTGTAATTATCTTTAAATTTATTCAAAGCAATCCATAAATTTTTTAATTTACATTAATTTATTTATTTCTAATAACAATATATTATATGAAAACAAATGGATATAACTTCGAAGAGTACCTGAGTTTGGTCCACCATACTCCATAACAACCGGATTGATCGTGAGTTATTACATAATTTGTATTTGAATATTTAATTTAAGCTAATAAAATAAGAATTGATATGATATCTTAAACAAATACAACTTCAAAACTAAAGAAAGACCACGAGAAACTTGAAGAAATAAAATATCAACATTATTATGTATATACAAATCAGTAGGAGTTTAAATATCATGGAATTTTAAAATAAAATATGTTGGAAATTTGTAACAAAATTATGAAAATGCTTTGTCGGTAGGCAAAGTCAGTTGTGCATTAAATGCACAAGGCTGGCACCAAAATTTGAAACGGAATAGGTACGCGGTTTCACACGGTCAAGGGGCTCTATAAATAGAGCTCCCCTTTCATTCTGAAAGCATCCCTTCTTCGAGTTTTCTCTCATCTTATAAGCATTTGAGTGCTTAGTTCTATAATATTTGTGAGGTGTTTTGTTCTCCTGTATTAAGAGAGTGTGTTCTCTTTGGAAACACAGTGAGTGAGTTGTACACCACAAAATATTATAGTGGAAATTCTTTTCATCTTGCCCGTGGTTTTTCGTCTAATAATTTTAGGGGTTTTCCACGTAAATCTCGGTGTCCAGTTTATTCTTTATTTTCGGGTTTTATTATCTCAAATTACCGCAAGTGGTATCAGAGCCTGGTTTAAAATTTCTTAAAATTCTGAGTATGCTCTGTGGTTGCAGTCTAGACTGATCTTCCACATCAGAAAAGATTTTTTGAGATTTATTATTTAAGGCGGGATTATTTTGTCCAGTCTACTAAAATTTTTGTAGACATAATGGCGGGACGGTACGAGATAGCAAAGTTCAACGGAAGCAATTTTATGCTGTGAAAAATAAAGATACAAGCAGTTTTAAGAAAGGAGAATTGCTTGGCGGCTATTGGAGATAGACCGGTGGAGATTACGGATGATGGAAAGTGGAATGAGATGAATGATAATGTTGTTGCCAATTTACACTTGGCTATAGCAGACGAAGTATTGTCAAGTATCTCTGAGATAAAAACAGCAAAAATTATCTGGGATACTCTGACAAAGATGTACGAGGTCAAGTCGCTACACAACATGATTTTCCTAAAGAGAAGGATTTATACTCTTCGGATGGCGGAATCCTCATCGATGACTGACCATATCAACACACTAAATACTCCATTTGCCCAACTCACTTCCATGGGGCATAAAATAGGGGAAAATGAACGTGCGGAGCTTCTACTTCAAAGTCTACCAGATTCATATGATCAACTTATCATCAACATTACCAACAATATTCTTATGGGCTTTCTAAGATTCGATGATGTCTTAACTGCGGTTCTCGGTGAAGAAAGCCGGCACAAGAATAAGGAAGATAGGTTGGTAACATCGAAGCAGGCGGAGGCTTTACCGATGATAAGAGGAAAATTTATGGACTGTGACTCCAGTGGGAGCCAAAGACGAGGTAGATCAAAGTCGAGAAGTAAGAAGAAAAATATTTACTGCTTTAAATGTGGCGGTAAAAGGCACTTCAAGAAAGAGTGTACGAGTATCGATAAGAGTTCTCAAGGAAATGTGGCCAGTACTTCAGGCAGTGGTGCAATATTATTCAGCGAAGCAGCAACAGTTGCAGAAGGCAGACACAAATTTTGTGACACATGGATTATGGATTCAGGAGCAACGTGGCACATGACGTCTCGGAGAGAATGGTTTGATAATTATGAACCAGTCTCAGGAGGATCTGTATTCATGGGAAATGATCATGCCTTGGAAATCGATGGGGTCGGTACTATCAAAATTAAAATGTTTGATGGCATCATTCGCACCATATAGGAGGTACGGCATGTGAAAGGACTGACGAAAAATCTTTTGTCCTTGAGGCAATTGGATGACATCGGGTGCAAAACTCGTATCGAGAATGGGATCATGAAAATTGTGAAAGGCGCGCTTGTGGTTATGAAGCGGAAAAGGTTGCTGCAAATCTGTATGTACTTTTGGGAGAAACACACAAAGAGGCAGAACTAGTTGTTGCATCAAATGGTTCAGGAGAAGAATTAACAGTGTTATGGCATAGAAAGCTCGGACATATGTCAGAACGGGAGTTGAAAATTCTCTCAGAACGGAAGCTGTTGCCGGGACTTACAAAAGTGTCACTACCCTTTTGTGAGCATTGTGTTACCAGTAAACAACACAGATTAAAGTTTGACATTTCTACTGCCAGGAGCAAAAGCATGTTGGAGCTGATTCATTCGAATGTTTGGCAAGCACCGGTTGTATCCCTAGGAAGACCGAGATATTTTGTCTCGTTCATTGATGATTTTTCTAGGAGATGTTGGGTGTATCCAATCAAGAAGAAATCAGATGTTTTCCAGATCTTCAAAGATTTCAAAGCGCGGGTTGAACTTGATTCTGAGAAGTAAATCAAGTGTCTGAGAACTGATAATGGAGGAGAATATACCAGTGACAAATTTGATGCATATTGTCAACATGAGGGCATTAAAAGACAGTTCACAACGGCTTACATACCTCAACAGAATGGAGTGGCGGAGCGGATGAACAGGACCTTGTTGGACAGAACAAGAGCTAGGTTGAGGACTGCGGGTCTAGCCAAGTCATTTTGGGCGGAAGCAGTCAAAACCGCTTGTTATATTATCAATCGTTCTCCTTCAGTGGCGATTGATCTGAAGACTCCGATGGAGATGTGGACAGGGAAACCGACAGATTATTCTCATTTGCATACATTTGGAAGTCCGGTGTACGTTCTGTACAATGAACAAGAAAGATCGAAGTTGGATTCGAAATCCAGAAAATGTATCTTCTTGGGTTATGCTGATGGAGTAAAGGGGTTTCGCTTGTGAGATCCTAATGTTCACAAGCTTGTCATCAGCAGGGATGTTATCTTCGAGGAAGATAAAGTAAAGGGAGACAAAGACACACCGAATTCAGAAACTACTATATTTCAGGTGGAAAATAAGACGGACGAAGGTCAAGTTTCTTGTGAAGCAGTACCAGAGCATGAAGAACAAGAACAAGTTGAGTCTGAAGTTTCCAATGTGAGGCAGTCAACTCGAGACAGAAGACCACCAGGTTGGCTTTCAGATTATGTCACTGAAAGCAATATTGCATATTGTCTATTATCAGAGGATGGTGAGCCATCGAGTTTTCATGAAGCTACTCAAAGCTCGGATGTATCCTTGTGGATGATAGCAATGCAAGAAGAGTTGGAGGCATTAGACAAGAATAAAACTTGGGATCTTGTTACACAACCACGAGGGAGGAAAGCCACTGGAAATAGATGGGTCTATAAGATCAAGCGTGATGGCAATAACCAAGTGGAGCGGTATTGTGCTAGATTGGTGGTAAAAGGGTATGCTCAGAAAGAAGGCATTGACTTTAATAAGATATTTTCTCCTGTGGTCCGGCTTACAACAGTCAGAGTAGTGTTGGCATTGTGTGCGGTGTTTGACCTACATCTAGAACAGCTAGATGTGAAAACAGCGTTTCTTCATGTAGATCTTGAAGAAGAAATTTATATACTCCAGCCAGAAGGTTTTGCGGAAAAAAGGCAAAGAGAACTTGGTTTGTAGGTTGAACAAATCTCTGTACGGTCTCAAACAGGCGCCGAGGTGTTGGTACAAGAGATTTGATTCCTATATCATGAGCCTTAGATACAACATACTGAGTGCAGACCTTTGTACGTATTTCAAGAGGTCTGGTGATGATTATATCATTTTGCTGTTGTATGTGGACGATATGTTGGTAGCAGGCCCCAACAAAGATCGTGTCCAAGGATTGAAGGCACAGTTGGCTAGGGAATTTGATATGAAGGACTTAGGACCAGCAAACAAGATTCTAGGGATACAAGTTTACCGAGACAGAAGTAACAGAAAGATTTGGCTATCCCAGAAAAATTATTTGATGAAAGTTTTGCAACGCTTCAACATGCAAGATAGTAAGCCAATTTCGACCCCTCTTCCTGTTAACTTCAAGTTATCTTCCGAGATGTGTCCTAGCAGTGAAGCAGGGAGGATGGAGATGTCTCGAGTACCATATGCATCAGTAGTGGGAAGTTTGATGTTCGCTATGATCTGTACAAGACCAGACATTACTCAAGCAGTGGGAGCAGTTAGTTGGTATATGGCGAATCTTGGACGAGAGCATTGGAGCACTGTCAAGAGGATCCTTAGATACATTAAGGGTACCTCGAATGCTGCATTATGTTATGGAGGATCGGATTTTACACTCAGGGGCTATGTCGATTCAGATTATGCTGGTGATCCTGATAAAAGGAAATCTACTACTGGTTATGTGTTTACACTTGCAGGGGGAGCAGTAAGCTGGGTTTCAAAACTGCACACAGTTGTGGCGTTATCTACAACAGAGGCAGAATACATGACAGCTACTCAAGCTTGTAAGGAAGCAATATAGATTAAAAGGTTATTGGAGGAGATCGGGCACAAACAAGAGAATGTTCCTTTGTTTTGTGACAGTCAGAGTGCCTTGCACATCGCAAAGAATCCAGTCTTTCATTCCAGGACGAAACACATTGGAGTTCAAGTTCACTTTGTGCGGGAAGTAGTAGAAGAAGGAAGCGTGGATATGCAGAAGATCCATACGAATGATAACATAGCTGATTTTTTGACCAAGCCGGTGAACACTGATAAGTTCGAGTGGTGTAGATCCTCAAGTGGTCTAGCGGAAACGTAAGCAGTAGGGAATGACAAGATTGAAAGGATGTGTGGAGATGTGTTTGATTCTCAATCAAATCTCCAAGTGGGAGAAATGTCGGTAGGCAAAGTCAATTGTGCATTAAATGCACAAGGCTGGCACCAAAATTTGAAACGGAATAGGTACGCGTTTTAAACGCGGTTTCACACGGTCAAGGGGCTCTATAAATAGAGCTCCCCCCTTCATTCTGAAAGCATCCCTTTTTCGAGTTTTCTCTCATCTTATAAGCATTTGAGTGCTTAGTTCTATAATATTTGTGAGGTGTTTTGTTCTCCTGTATTAAGAGAGTGTGTTCTCTTTGGAAACACAGTGAGTAAGTTGTACACCACAAAATATTATAGTGGAAATTCTTTTCATCTTGCCCGTGGTTTTTACTCTAATAATTTTTAGGGGTTTTCCACGTAAATCTCAGTGTCTAGTTTATTCTTTATTTTCGGGTTTTATTATCTCAAATTACCGCAAGTGGGACCAACATGCTTGAGCTATCTATTAATTTTTGCAGGGAGTTATCATACTTTGTGCGATGTCTACATTGTCTCTCTTTATTTATGTCGATTAATTATTTTTCTTCCAAAATTTGGGTGGTTTCTCTACTTTTCTCATTATCCACGATCTTCTCATGTTTGGGCGTTTCTTGATTTATTCAAAGCTTTAAATTCAAGAGCTTCTTTAACTTGTTTGTTGATATAAAATCATGGGCTGAGATAACTAATTATACTCGCATAGTTTTAGCCTAAACACAGTGATTTGAGATTCCAATTATATTAATAGAATTTGTTTTTAATTTTAAATGTATCAGGTTTTGGAAATTCAATAGGATTTTAAAATTGTAACCGGAGATTTTGTTAGCCTAAATCTAAGCAGAAACAAATTATATTGGTAATTTATGATGCATTTGGATTGAATATTTAAAATTCATAATTTTGAATTTATTTAGAAAACTCAAATATATCTTCTCGTAGTCATACTGAATTTCAAATTTTATCTTTTTAAAAAATATATTAATTCAAGAAACAAATATCAGGTGATTTTTCGAACGCACAATACAAAACATACTGAAATGTTCATAATTTATAACAGCAGCACAACAAAACTGGAACTGAATCACTAGGCAGACACGGAAAACCGAAGCAATCATCCGCCAATTTTATTTGTGTAATTCTACTTAGTGACATGATAGAAATTTCAACAATATCTTCAGTCTTAGCCACAGGGTGTGAGCTTCTTATTGCCTGCACCACGAGGGTTGTCATCTTTCCAGTCGTCCCACGCCCTTGCCTTCTCGTGCGCCGCATCATCATCTTCCTCATCGTCCTCGCCTGGTTTTGACTGACGATTATCCTTATACCATGATGAGTTCGCTTCTTCCATGAGCTTTGCATTATTCTCTTGCCATTTGTTCATAATATTCATCTCCTTCAACCCAGCTTCTTCGATACTCATAGTTGGCATTCTGTAAATGCGAACCATATTTATTTATTTTCTTTTCCTTAAGTGCGTGTTCAAAGCGAAAAGTCGATTGATTTTTGAGTTATTAAGACTAGCAGCAGCATACCTGTGATGAGGTTGGAAAACCTGGGCTGCCATCCTCTCTCTCTCGCTTGTTGGGTTTTTGGAAACAAGGCTAGCTGGTCCGAATATCATTGGTTGGTGCTTGTGCTCGTGAAACTGTGACACCTTTGCTCGACCTTCTAAAACATCTTGAGCAAAAGTAGCACATGTAATAGGAGTTGCAGGTGTAGTACATCGAGCCCTTGCCGCAGCATCACGATGCCAGGCTTCAGCTTTGTGGGTGCGCTCATTAAGAGTAGATTGTGAATAGTTGTCGTCCCCTTCCTACAAAAGGCGTAGTATCAATTTGCACGCAGAACATATTGTGAAAGTTGAGTATGGTATATGAAATAAACACAAAGTAGAGGATTCAGGTCACACGAGTAAAACAATGAAATGTAGTATCAAAGCAACCATGAACTTGACAACAGAAGGCCGAGGAAGCACCTATACAGTAGTCACAATGTAAGAGAACGTGAAGGGAACCGAAGGAAATGTTGCCAGACCCGTGGCATATAATTTCATGAAAGAACGCATTCCCAAGACGATGTATGAACAAGATAAAAAAAAAATATATTACCGACTACATACCTTGGACTGGTTCTCCTTTACAGCTAAGAGCATTTCTTCCTCTTTCTTAAGCATCTCCGACAAATCAAACGACTGTTATGGGCATGTGAGTAAGTACCAAGGAAACAAAAGAAAGAAGTTAAAAATACAAAGGACAATTTCCAAAGATCAGAAACATCCAGACCAACCTTACATAGTGCCAAGGCGATGGTGGTCATCCATGCCTGCAGGCATGTAACCAAACAATCATCATTATGATCCATGCAATGGTATGGAGCGAAGGGGAGGAACAAATCAAAACAATGGTTCTTAATTGAGCAGTGTCATTGAAGGGATGCCTCCCTTTTAGAATTAGCGCATTGATTTCAACAATTTTGACAACAATCAGGGAAAAATGTGTTTTAACAAACAATTTAACATGTTTATGCTTCAAAATAGAATAGAAAAGCAAGTATCAGATGGTGACATAGGCAATTGCGAGGGTGAATTTTCCTCATAATACTGACACAGAGGAAAAATAAATGCCCAGCAAAAAATAAGTCTTAAAGCCAACAAGAAAGTGCTGGTGTTAAAAAGAGGTGAATTCTCAGTCCAGATATGTCTGTTCAAGTTATTACGACCATAAAATGGTGAATTCTTCCTCTTTATCATGATTCAGAGCAGCTACATAGATCCGCCACATGTATTCTAATTACAAGCAGCAGTGAAATGTGCATGATAAAAATGTATATTATGTGCTTTTGGCATTAAGAAAAGCCAGGAGACACAGTGTAACTCACACTAGAAACCTATTCTATAAAGAACATCACATTAATTAAAATGAATTCTCAAAAAACAACTTACTTCCCTTTCCTCTTCTCCGTCATCATCCTCTAAATCTTGTTCCCCCCTCTCTATGGGAGTAGATAGTGCAGATGCTCTAGTTGAGCGCCCACGACGTTCCTTCCGTTCCTTTATTTCAAGCAATTTTGACTCAGCCGCTTTTGTGCGTTTGAACCGAGCAATCTGCAGTAGATCCCAAGTATTAGATGCAGAGGAGTACTATCACTTATTCAACAAATGGAACTATGAAGTTCAATGAAAGTCCGAGGAAGAATGCCAACCTTCTTAGCTCTTTGATCAGCAGATGAATTGCTCCTTGATTGCATAGATGATTCCAGTTCATCTTCCGGTACTAGCTCCATAGCTTCACAAAATGAAATAAATTCCTAGAATATGGCCAAATGAAAATTCGACATTCAAAAAATTATCAATAGCTTCCTTGAGCACATGGCCTTATCGTGCGACCAAAATCTAAAACTAGTACCTTTAACTTGGCTAGTGAAGCTTTAAGAATCTGAATCCGGTTCTCCTGTGAATTTTTCTCTGTTAGCTCACCGAGATAATATGGAACCTGCATCAAAGACCATGAGTTAAATACTTTTAAATGATAACTTTCAGACACGACCAATACATCAGATTATCCCAGAAACGAAAATCAGCTCACGTTTTTTATCACATTTGCAAGAAAGTGAGTTTAAAGATTAAAGCGGAAAACAAAACCAGAACATTCACCCATTTAGATTACTTTGCCTTTCATGAAGATTAAAAAAATATTCAACACCTACAAGAAGATATTTGATGTTGGTAGTACTGATATCATCCTTCGTCTCATTAGATGAAAATAACCCCAACTTTCCAATCATATCCTCGCATTTCCTCAAGAGCTCGCAACCGTTTCTCACAGTTTCCTGACAATAATTATTAAAAATGAAACATATACATGAAATCGTACTCAAAGGAAAAGATAGCAGAATATAACACACATCTAATACACAGTCACTCTAAAACCTGTTCGATTGAAGAATCGGAGGCGATTTGGTGAATCTTTTGAGCCTGCTCGAATAGAATTGGCAACGTAATGTCCTCCATCTGTAATTACACAAAGCTGATTAGGTTTTGTTACTCAAGTTCTGAAATTGAAAATGCGAATTTCAATCAGAGGAGATTTCAAGAACTTTGTGTATGTGACTACGTAAATTAATGAACGATCAAAATCAGAAATTCGAGGGTTTGGATATTAGATATTTCAGGTTTAAGAGTCGATTTTACCTGCTGAGTCGCAAAGTTTCCTGCTTCTGCTGCCTCTCCGATTTCACAAGCTACGGTCTAGAATCTCCGGCTGAGAATTCGAGGTGGGGGTGAGGAGATCAGGGTTTCAAATGGGTGAATATTGAATCTCAATTTGGGTTCTTTTATTAAAGGGTTTTAATTGGGTTCCATTTTTTGAAGGGTCGGTTGATGCTGGATTTAACCGGACAACATTAAAAACACAAGGTGACTGTTTTGGCATGTCGACCTAAATGAGAGACTGAATCAGTAATAAACCAAAACTACATGGATGTATTTCTAATATTTTCTTGAGCAAATACCATTTTAAATTTTCTTTTTAAAAAAATCAAATACCATTTTAATTTGACTATGTGCATATATATTAAAAAAATTCAAAGTAAAATTTTTTTTTTTTGAAAAATTTAGATATTCTACTAAAGATACAAATTGTGTTAGATATTCTACTAAAGATACAAATTGTGTATGTGGCCATGTGCGATTATGTCTAATCATGGTTTCATCATAAATTGTACATATAATAAAATCCATCANTATTATACAAATGATCTTTTGAAAAATTATATCTTTTTAATTCATGGAATTTTTAAATTTTGCACATTGGCCAATCGAGACACACAAAACATAATATTTTAGAGATATTACTAATTTATTAAGTATTCATTTATAGAGATTTTCCAATAATATGATTATTGTAGTACTTACCGTCCAGGCATGCTTATCGGTTCCACCGGACCGGTTTCGGACCGGTTCCTACTGGTTATGGGTCCGGTGAGTTCGGAACCGGTCCGAACCGGTTAGGAACCGGTTTGAATCGGTTTCGGTTCCAAGTTGAATTACTTGGAACCAATCCAAACCAAGACCGGTTCGGTGGCTAATAAACCGGTTCCGGTTCGGGTCAAACCGGTTTCGAACTCTAATTTATTATATTTTACTATATAATTAAAATTAGTAATATTAATAGACAATTTTTTATTTAGTATTTTGATTGCAAATAATTGTGATTACATAAAAAAAATTTAACAGAATAACTTAAACATTTATTTTTACAATTGAACATCTAAAATTCATCACGATTTATTAAAATATATTTTGAATATTTTGGATCTTCGTCGGAACTTGAGCTTTGGAATTCGTCGATCGCGCCAGAGGTCCTATTCTTTTTTTCTGCTGCAAACCAATCTTGTAGGCACGTTAGCATGGAAAGTGTTTCTGGCTTTAAATTAGTTCTTTGGTCACCCATGATCCTTCCACATACTGAAAATGCTGATTCGAAAGCAACACTTGAACTTTGAATGGGTAGGACATCTCTTGCAATTGCAGATAACTCTGGATAAAGTTTAGAATTTACCAGGTTCGACTTCATCAAAGTCGGGGATGTAGCCAAAATGTTCACCAAAGTCGGGAGCGTATTCGCCGCCACCACCACGACGGATTGAAGATGATGCCATTGAAATTCGTAATATTTATTTGAGTAAATTACGAAATAATAAATAAATAACAATAAAAATAATACGGATTATAGATAAAATTATAACACAATTATTGAATATATTTGGAAAAATGATAGCAAAGAAATATATTGATTGTAGAGAAATGAGAAGTTGTGAGAAAATTGATATGTGAAATATAAAAAATGACTTGTATTTATAGATGATTTTGAGGGTTAAAAACAAAATAATATTTACAATTTGACCCCCAAATAAAAAAAAAATTCACAATTCATTAGCCGTTGAACGGCTACTGAAATTTAAAAAGGCTGCTGCAAATGCAGCCTCATTTTTTATTTTTTATTTTAAAAAAATTCGGATTATGGGTTTCGGGTCCGGTTCCGGTTCCGGTTCCGGATCCGGGCCGATTCCGGATACGGACCGAAACCGATTCGGAACCAGATCCTGAACCGGTTCAACCCACAAATCAACGGATTGTACATGGTTTCGGGTCCGGTTCTTCCATACCGGTTCCCGTTCCGGACTTAACGGCCTGGTTCCGGGTCGGTTCCGGGTCGAACCGGCCCGTTAAGCATGTACCGTCCAGCCGCCCAAACGTTCTGAAATCTTTGACAATTCCATACTAAGACGTATTTATCATCAAGAAACATATATAATAGGCATTCGTACTGATTATCATCCAAAATCATTATGCAATAACAAGTTCATCAACCATCAAGGCACGAAGTTTTTAAACAACACGACATAATCCATATTACAATGTCATTCCTTGCCCAAATTCTTCTATAGTCTTTGAAGCAAGCGTAAGAACATCAAGAAAAGCACTGTATGACGCACGGAGAAACCTCGCTTCAACTGCCTCGAAATGCCTGTGCATAAAATGAAGAAGGATGTAATATGCCTCTTCAATTCAAACTTTTTCCAGCAAGAAAATATGGAGAAAGAAAAAACAAGAAGAAAATTTTATATTCTATGTGACTTTGATAGTCCCTTATGTTTATGCATGAGATCTTAATCCCAAGGACTCCATAGTTGAGCCATATGCACCTTGCATAAAATTTTCAAGTGTACATCAAAATGCATGTGAACACTGTGACCAATCTTTCAAACAATTATTTACTAAATCATGTTCACCTGTCCTTGTGTCTAAATCTTTCACCCATTATAGCACACATATTTGTTCGATACAGCACACAAAATGACTAAGACCGATACTTTGTAAACAACATAGAAAAAGCTACAAAAAGAATAGGCATCACATAGAGGAAAAAAACTTACACCGAAAGCTTCCCATTGGACACTAACATATGTCTTTTCACCTTGTCAGGTTGTAACTGTTATCACAAACAACAAATTGTCTAAATCTGAATATATTTAAAGCTTGAACATAGACTTTGAAATTTGAAGCAGAGATGATATGCAATGTTACCTCCTTATCAACTGCCAATGCAGTATAGACAATTCGAGCAATTTCCTCTGACCCATAATCTACTTCCAAATTGCTGCAAACAACTCTTGAAGTTAAATTACAATCATGATGCGCATCATTTATTGATCTATTGGATAATAAATAGTCGGCGATGCCATGAAGCAGGTATTGTCTGCATGAGCCGGCATACATAATATTCGCATTCAAATGATCCAATTAAAACAGGAAATAGGAGCACAATAATAAAAGAAATATTTATGCTTAAAACAGTGAGGTTATTGACTCAAAAGCAAGACATTTTTGAGCTAATTTTAGCTCATTTCCCGGTCAATTATGTACAGCCTTGGGTCGTTCTGGCAATGCAAACTGCTTTCTTTGATCCACTGTGAAGACAACGGGATCAAAAGCCTTAATCCATTGCTTTGGTCTTAATACAAGGTTGAAAAACAAAATAAAGTGGATATTTTCCTACATGAATAAATTTTCAGAATAATGCGTGAATGTTCGGAGTCATTGTTTATTGTCATATACTTCTCAAGAAAAGTGAGGATTCTGGGGGTGGGGTAATTCAATATTTAGCAGAAATCTCCGAAGCCCATAAGTGGTGACAATTACCCTTATATTCATCAAATCACATGGCCCACAATCAGAAAGCGACCAAACCCCCACCAAATTCAAGAACATCAACAGCACGCCAAAGAACAACTTTCTGCAATACTAACTAATTGGATCGAAAACCTCACATTATTCACACATGAAGCTCCGAAAGAAGAACAATTACATGCTCAGCAAATGTCTCAATAGAAATCACATTCAGAACCGTAGGTGCCTTCCAAAATAAAACAAATCCCACAAACCTCAAAATACAGATACACAGTGCACAAAAGGTTAAGAAAACTGACCAGATAAATTCCCATTTTCTTGGAGAGATAGAAGCTGCTGTTTCCATATCTCAAGAGCACAGCGAACGAGCTACTTTGGAAATTAAGATATGGTGGAAAGAAAGATACAACTCCGGTGTCTGTCTGTGCAGTAACCTTTCTTGGCAGTCTAGGTCACTGGGTATGTTTGGTGGGTTTGAGGGTTCTTTTTTAATTTTTACTAAATGGGCTGGACCTCTGTTTATAGAAATCAAATGGGCCGTATCTTTTTCGAAGGACTTGATTTAGAACGTGTATGTAATCGCTTATTGCAAGTGTTTTTCAGGTTTACGTATAATTTTTAAATATTTCATTAATTAGAACTTTATATATATATATATATATATATTAGTATTATGATTATTTTTGCTGTCTTTTCTTGAATCTCGGGTGGAGCTTTTGTTTTAAAAGGACAATGACAACAGCAATTTTGATTCCCCAATCATCTGCTTTTATTTTTCTTGTATCAATTCAATTAAAATTTCATAAAAAAATTTGTAAGCTGAGGGGGCTGTAATTTGCAAGATTATGACAAAAAATATTTTATTACTGGAAATAAGAATTGATATAATGAAACATAGACAGCAAGTTACATAACATTATGTTTAACAAATAAAGTTACATCCATATACTTGCAACACAAGCATACGTAGTAATTCTAAACATGCATGTACAAAATGGCCACTTTTTTACCTTTACAAGCAAAACGAGACCAATTCCCCAAGCAAGCCAAACATATGAACCACCACACTCCATATCATCTATACACAGTAATATTACCCAACATCCACATCCGTATGTTACATATTAGTGACAGAAACTGGGTTTACACAGAATCCATGGTTTAGAAAGCTGAAAAAAGCCATTCGATGGTCCAACCGACAAGCAAACCAGTACCAACAAGGCTCAATCCTAGTGTGAAAGCAAAAGCACGGTTGCATATGCGACACCCACCTTTACCCGGCTTCTTTTTTCTGATCTTTTCCCAATACCATGCTTTTAACTGATGGGAGGTGAATTTCATGCGCGCATGTTCAAGGCAAAGTGTCTCGATTTTCAAAATTCGGATCCACTGCTTCTAAGCAAACAGGTAACATGCCTGTCTGAAAAAAAAGTTCCATTATGCGGCCCTTCTCGTCACAAGCATCATGTGCTAACTTCTCGGCTTCTCTTGCACGTGTTTGAGAATGGCAGAGTGCCTCTAAAAGCTGAGTTTTGTTGAGGTCAAAACTTTCTTGTCCCGGGGTAACTGATGAATCGACTTTGATTGTACCCAAGTTGCCATTGCTGTTGGAATGACTGAGAAATAAATTACCAAGTTAGTAACTAACATGGTTAACAAGGTGGCAAAAAGAAAAAAAAATCACCTTCAATTTCTTTCTCGTGATTCAATTCATGCATGGGAAGAGGGCGGGAGGTGCTTTTCAAATTGCAATTATTAACTCAGCGAAAGATCAGTATTGGCTTGAACAATTCTCCAAATTTTTCTAAAAAACAATATAAATATGACATGTGGCAAAAAAAAAAAAATCAAAGTAAAGTGTAATTATACATGTCAAGCGTGAGCCTAGTCATACTCCATGTCATATGATCAATTTCCTTTTCCCCATACATAATTTCTACTGTCCCCTCTTTTAATCCCGAATTTCATGACAAGCAAAGCCATAATATTATCTCCAGTGTTAGATATACAGCTAATAGCACTTGAAGCATCCCTGTTTTTTCCATAAACTCGTGCATGGGGCGCATAAATTTGATAGCAGCTACAAAAAATTAGAAATCTTCAACTATGGTTATCATATCCATCAGAAGAAAGAAAAGGAAGAATACCCATACATTTTAGGCAGGCAATGAACCATACACCAATCTAGACTAGTAAGAGTAAATACCAATTCATCAAACTTCTAACTGCAGATCTAACTTCATACTAAAGTAAAAAGGGGTAAACATTGTCACCTCAAATGTAAATTTCCTGAGTCATTACCTGAATGTTCCATCCGAAACTTGAAATGTACACTCCACTAATCCTTCATCTTTTCCTTGAGAACAGTCAGCCACACGCAAAACCTTCGCCTTTGTATTTGCCATTTGTTCTTTTACCAGGTCAAAATAGTTTACAAAATTATCTGACCCCTTCTCTAAATGCAAGGCCTGAGGTTCTGGAAGATCACGAGTTCTGATGTGGGAAGATGACCTCCGAGAAATAAAGGATGCTAGGTCATCTTTATCAGCTGAATGCCACCATGGTTCAATCTTCATAAATTCGCTCCACTGAGAATCCAGATCAGAGCAATTTTTCTCTGGCCGTTCACGGTCCAAGTACATTAAATTAGCATTTGAGTGCCAGGACTCTTTCAAGTCCTTGCTCATTGGCGCCCTTCCTAAACTCTCATCAGCAATGGACTCAAGTTCCTGCAACCATCTTGATTGCTTTTGGCATTAGAACAACAATTCTCTGATGGCTTGTCCAAACAACAAGAAGCAGAATTTTTGGAACAGTTTGCACAATATTCCTCAATAAGCTGGTTCTCTCCACTTACTTTTGCATTTTCATCAACATACCGAGCGCTCATAAGTGTGACATCCGGTTCCGGCACGTTTGTTTGGTCACAGGAATAAATTTTCCAAAGATTTTCATGGTTTAACAACAATTTGTTGCCATGCAAAAAATCATGACTTGAAGAATTACATGTACAAGGCATTTGATCCCGGAAAAAACCATATGACTCATCGGCATTGCCACGTGATAATGGTTTCAACATAGACATGGAGCAGCAATCTATTGAGATATTCTAGCAAAATCTTATGATAAGACACAATGTTTTCAGGTTATCTTCACAAAACCTTGATAGCACGAAACTGGAACAAAATCCAACTCAACTCATAACCACATACAACTGCAGCAAAGTAAAAGAACCAGCAATTAGTTGCAACACAACTTTTATCTCTTGTATGCAAATAGGAAATCGATATAAACAAGACTATAAGAATCCTAAATAAATAAAATGGCTCAGAATTTATAAACCACGCTATCAATAACAGCAATAATACCAATTCCAGAGTAACTGACTCATTACATAGCTTTCCAACATGCATTATTGTAATACAAAGAGCAAAAACATTACCATCGCATAAACATCAATTTCAATGGACCATAGAGAAAAAATAATTAAGGTACCAGCGGACAGTTTCAGATATTCACTCAAGGATCAAGCTCTACGCAAAGATAAGCAGGAGATATAAGCTACACCATACAACGAAGGCAAGAGGAAGTTTATATCTGACTGGAAAATCACCACATTATCTCACATTAATTTTACTCCTCTCAGCAAACTAGCCCAGTGTCAAATTAAAACCACAAGCTCTATTATTGCAAATTCGATCCAATAAGCCACCAAGAACAGCACGACTGAGTGCAATCAATAAGATCACGCAAATCGATTAAATATTTCATTCCATAAATGTGTTTTACTCAGCTCCGCAGTCTATACAATAATTCCCTGAATATTACAAAGGAAAACGCACCTTCTAATACTAGTTACCTAAATTTTTTACCAAAAAAGGAAAAACCCACAAAGAAACTAAAAATTAGGTAAAAACCAAAAGATCAAACACAGAAGGCTACTCAAAACGTTTTAATAAACCAAAACTCGAAAACTTCAACTACCGATCACAAGTCACCCGATATTAACATAAAAATAGAAAGTAAACTCAAGATGTATCAGTGAAACACCAAACGCTACGAAATTTCGACGAATTTGATACAGATAAAATCTAGAACAACGATACAGTTTACATTTTCTCTTTCTTTTTGAGTGTAACAAACAACTGATTACATTTGTCCCAGTCTTCTAGATTTCTTACCAACAAACAGAAAAGAAAAAATATTTTAGATTTCAAGAAAGTTGCTATTTCACAATAGCGTTTTTTAAGTACAAGGAGCAATGAACTCTCTTCCCGTTTTTTAACCTATTAGGGTCCAAAGCCCGTCTTTTGTATCCAATTAAGCCCAAAGACAAGCAGAGGCCCAGAGGCAGTTTACCTTGCATCAAACCGTTAGATCAGTTAAACTAGACCCTACATCATCCATTGTAAACCGATAAACGAACCGGTCAACCCTTCAAATAATTTATAAGGTAGGTAAATATAATTTTTCACGATTTTGTTTTATTATTCAATCTAAAGGTAGCATCGGGATGCTGAAAATGGGGAAACTTTCAAAAAATGTCGTGAATTTTTTGATCCATGATCTTGAATAGGCTATCTATAAATATTTGTGAGTGATGAATGAATGTAATTGATACTCACGGAAAATTTCGGGTCCGATCCCAACGAGCGTCACTAGTTCAGACGTGGTCTTTTAAGATTACCCTGAGCCTGAAATCAAGAATAAGACCGTTAGAAGGGGGCCAGGAGGGTGTCTTGGCGTAGCCCCTCCGACGCTCAAGTCAGAGACTGAGGATATATGGGGGGAGCAGCTAAGGGTGCTGCTGAAAACAATATAGTGAATGAATTAACAGTACGCTCAAACCTGGTATTTATAGGAGAATACATGGGCTTCTCATGGGCCCTGAATATGGGCTCGATCTTGATGGGCTCATCCCTGGGGTATCACCAGTCTCCCCCTCCCGAGTCGAACTGAATCGTAGGTTCAAAGTTCGATTAATTGTGTTGTCCTTGGTTTATCGGCGATGAAGACGTACCATGCCAGAAAAATTAATTTCGTTTGTCGTTAACGAACGATGTTACCACTGCGAAAATTACAGGGATCGACCTGCCTGGTCAGGTCGCGGGGGTTTGGGGGCAACGCTCCCAAAAGCTATTCAGAAACCGCATAATCATTCGCAAGGGAATATCTCAATTGTATCACGTTCGAAATAAAATTCTCAACATACTGGGCGAGAATGTGCAGGCGGAGGGAAGGCTGGTGCAGGGGGGCTATGCTTGGCGAAGCTGGTGCAGGGGCGAGGTGAGAGAGCTTTGGGCGAGAGGAGGTTGATGTGCTTGGGCGAGAAGGGGCGAGGGGCGAGGTGCGAGGGGCGAGGAGAGGATGATGGCGTAGGGCGAGGCGAGGAGGGGCTGTGGCGAGGCTGGAACGTGGGGCGAGCATGCGAAGGGGCATGACGTGCGCACGCCGGGCGAGCGTGTGATGCGCGCTGGGGGTGAAGCGCTAGGGCGTAGACGAGCTGGTGGGCACTCGGGCGAGCTTGTGGCCGGTGGGAGGAGGCGCGCTGCAGGCGCGCGCTTGCGGGCGAGCTTGTGGCTGGTGGGGCGAGGCCCGCTGCAGGCGAGCGCTTGCGGGCGAGCTAGTGAGCACTCGTGGGCGAGCGTGTGGAGGGAGGACGCGCAGGCCCCTGGGCTAGGCTGGAACACGGGGCGAGCAGGGCAAGCGAGGCGTGCTCGGGCAGGGAGGTTGACGGTTTGAGTGAAGGTGAGGGGCTGGCAGGCGAGGTTGAAGGCCTGGCGTGGGCGAGTGCGTCGAGAGGGATTGGGCGAGACGATGGCTCGGGCGAGGCGATTGCTGGGGTGCGCGCGAGGGTGACGGCGAGGTGATACCCCATAGATGGGCCCACTACCTCTGGCCCATCCCTAGCTCAAATGGAAGACAAGCTCATCAAGGGCCCAGGTATTCTCGTATAAATACCAGGTTTGAGCGTATGATAATACATTCAATATATTATTTTCAGCAGCACCCTTAGCTGCTCCCCCCATATATCCTCAGTCTCTTACTTGAGCGTCGAACAGGCTACGCCAGGACACCCTCCTGGCCTCCTTCTAACGGTCTATTCGTGATTTTCAGGCTCAGGACAATTTCAAAACCTGCGTCTAGACTAGTGACACTTGTCAGAATCGGACCCTAAATTTCCCGTGAGTATCAGTAATGTTGATAGATGGTTGTATTCACTCAAACAAATTAACTAAAAAACGATATTCCAGCGTAATTGATGGAGTGTTTTCAAAGATTTTCTATTTATTTGGAAAACGATAATCGATCATACAGTCTTTATAATGTTGTATCTATCTTGAATCCTTGTCATATATCAAATGTGTTTGGTTAGCGGTTGATACAACACTTTACACGATGTATGTTGGTACATTGAAACAATGGTAAATTGCTCAAAAATCTCCAAAATTGCTTTCAGTCCTCGTGTTAGAAAAACTGTGTGTGAGCTCACGTGTCTTCTTTTGGATAAAAATCGATATAAAACATTAAAAATATAGTATTGATACATTATATAAATCAAATATCAAAATTACCATTTTTTTATCTAAGAGCTGACTAATTAACCTACTAATGAATATGTAATTTATGATATTCTTGTTCTCATTCTTGGACCCGGTTTATTTCATCCTACTCATGTGGGCATTGCCCCCATGATAGGATAAATGACCAAGATTTGTCCACACATATATAGGACCCACTTTTTTTTTAAATTGTATGTATGGCAAGATCTTACCCTTTGAAATGAAGTGAGGGTAGTGCACACATAGGTAGGATCTCATCTATCCTTGGACCCTGTCAAATACCAGAAAATGCCTCTACAATCCACCATTATTTCATGGTAGCATGGCATGACCGATGGTATACATCAAATACTTCTAAAATTAAAGTTCAATCCAATTGCAGCACTATGTCACCGGACCATGAAAGAATTGGAGGCCTCACGGATCAGTGCAGCTTGTTGCTTGCTGAGTTGAAAAAACAGGACATGTACGTACTTTAAAAAGTTGTGCCTGTTGCGCAGGTAATTGCACCAATGACAAGCATATTTCGTCCGATCTTCTAGTTCCTTATGAAGCATTAGGGACACACAAAAATTGATCTTGTGAGATCCTTCAATTTTGTGAAAAAGATCTTCAATCATACTTAACTCATAAAAAAATATTAATTTTCATGACAGATATGAGTCGGATTCATCTGTCTCATTGATATAAACAAGTATAAATTTCTCACAAGAGACCTACTCTTAGAGATAAAGGGGATAGAGATCACCTCCTCAATAAAATCATAGCATAGTACCAAAGACTTTGCAACCTGCAGTAAAATAAGCTCCAAAATATTGATCTGCTCATCACGGATTGAGATCAAAAGTTCATTTTCTCCTCAGACATCCTTCGAACTGAGTTTCGAAATTCTTGATGTGAGGAAAAAAAATTTTGTAATACTTTTACCCAGTTAAGACAAAACAACAGCTTGCACCCTGCCTAATTTTCACCTCTGAATGAAGTGTCAACCTAGAAACAATCCCGTGAACAGTCATCTGCTTTACAATAATTTTATGAAAAAAATGCCTAATTAATTGGATGCTAGAGGCAAAGTTAGGAAAGAAAAATGGAATAGTCAGCGAGTATATATAAGTATAATCACTAGCAGTAAAACAGAATGAGAGTATTTTCCTCAACATGGCACGTCGAAATTCCTATAAACCAAACAACCTGTAACGAAGTTAATTTATTTAAATCGAAATGATAGTTCCTTCCTCAGCATAAATCGTGCATAGTGACAAACATTACAATCAAAAAGAGAAATAGGAACGAACTAAACCAGAACAGATCCTACGCCGATATTCATACACCACGAAAATCGAAACCATCATCTTATATGTAAAGAACCAAACTTATAAACATATCAAGTACCCATTCTGGTGTAACTGACACGAGAAATCACAAAGCCACTACCAGGAACAATATTTTTAAGTCTCAAGAAAAGCAAATGAACTCATGCAGCAGCAGCGATTTGTTGGATTAAATATATATTATATATTGGGTTGTAAGGTTTATGAGCTTTCCATGTGAGTAAATGGAAATTTGAGAAGGTGGGTTTGTCCCACATCGAAAAAATAAAGTGGTATAGATGAGTTTATATTGTGTTACACTTTATAAAAGTGTAAAAATGATCGGTAAAGAGGCTTTCTCTCGCGCACGCCGAAAGAGACCTTTCACATGGCCTGATTGTTGGTGCTTCAACTACCCTATTAATGGCAATCTTTGGTGCTTCGGCATCGTCTTGATGCCAATCTTTGGCCTTTCGTATGGCTGCTATCATCATCTATAAATAGAGGACATGCCAAGGTAAAAATGCAAAAATACAAACCAAAAATATCCACTTTCTCCTACGTTTTGCAACATCACTGCGGGTCTGACAGACGTCCAGTTGAAATCTCGAAGCACATACCAAGGGACGAATATGTTTTAAAGAAATTGTACTTGTTACAGGCTTCGGTTTGGTTTTGCTTTTCCTAAACAGTACACTTACTTCAGTTACTGTTTTGTCTTCTCGAGTTCACTTCTACGATTTTGTTATTATTATTTTCGATAACACGATTTAAATGCTAAATATATTGAAGTACAAAGGTTCCCAACCTGCCGACGAACCCAGATCCTAAAACGTAAGCAACTTAAACCACCACCTTCAAATGCAATAAAGATTCAACACTGTACTCAGATACAAATTAATATTTTATTGAGACGTTGATTATTATTCTTTTTTTTTTATCACGAATGCTGAGCCCGGCGACTTGATATTTTGATCATCAAATTTTAGAAAGTGATTTTGTATTTATTTGGTATCTTTTGATTTTTACTTTTTTTTCAAGTCATCTTTTGATATTTTAGGTTAAAGTTTAATTTGATGGAAATGTTATGGAAACCTGATTTTTTTGGGCTTTGAGGCGGAGGAATTAAGTTGAGAAACAACGCCCTGAATTATAAATACTTCGGAAAATTAAAATACAATAATATTCGTTTGCAAGTGATGTACATATATTAAACGACTTTTAATATAAAAAAATCTAAACATTATGTTAAATAAAAAACTTTATATATGATTTTTAAATAGTTTATTAAAATATTTATTAAAACATGACAATATTTCATTATTTCAAGTTTATGATTTTTATAAATACATTTTTTATTGTTGGTGATAAGATATTAATCATTAAAAAATTCAAAAACACAAGGAAAAGTAAGTAAATATAAAAATTGTCGAATTCATATAATATAACTGGTGCAAAGGATCTTTTACCTGAAGAAACCGCTCAGCCGGACCTCCATTTTAACATTGCTTGCCCAAATGAGCATCTCAAAAACGGATTAGAAAACAAGTTGTGATATTCCATTCGGTTTAAGTCCCCCCTTTGGAATACTCATTTGAGCAAGAAACATTATACGAAGGATTTTTTTTTTTAAAAAAAAAAAACCAATTCGTCTCACTTCTCTGGCCTCTGGGTGCAAGAAAAGGAATGTTGGATGGGGTATATGTGCCCACGAAGTAAATAAAGAGGGTATTCAACAACTAGCTGTAGGGATTATTAGCTTGCACTCGACAAAGTGTTTGGTGCCAATTAAGACATGTGGAAACATACGTGCATATTTTAGTACAAATTATGAATGAATAGTTGTAAAAGATGACTTGCGAGGAGATGCGTGTCATCGAAAAAAATTGTAATAAAACAATGAAACTAGAGATTGGAATGTTAGCTGGGGAAATGCCAAAAACATATCTTACTTGGTAGTTAGACTCGTGAATGGCAGATAAAAACACGGGCCGAGTATTCTTCGTTGCTAACAATATTCTTCAATTCGTCTTGTCCTTTTTATTTTTAATTTTTTTTTAATGAATTCTATATTTATAATTTAATAATCTGAACATTATGCATGGATGGAATTCGTAATATAAAACCTTGTTTGAGATATGGTTAAATTTAAGTTACGATAACACGAGTATTCTGATAAAATTGTGAATACAAATTTAAGATTAAATGCAAAATCTTTAAATATCTGTTTAATCTAACAAATAAGTACTTGTGTTTAATACATAGATAGATCTAGAGACTAGACATGACCAAATTGAGTGCATCAAGACACCCTCCCTTGCTGCTAATAGCTCCGCAACGAAAGGTGAAAATACTCGAAGATCGAGCAATTAGCACAATTCCCGAATCATCACGAGCCACAACTCCCACACCAAAGTGCCTTGAGCCTTCGTAGACCGCAGCGTCAACATATCATGTCTTGATGGTTCCAAGGGGAGGTATGCTCCAGAAAAGAGACCGTGAAGGTGAGGGAGACGGATTGGGTAGCAAAGATTGCCGAGAAGTATATTGATTCCAGTTCAGTTTAAACGGATTTTCGGTCGGTTTTTATTTTCATCGTTTGCAATTTTGGTTTAAAAGTAAAAATCCGTGAAAATTGAACCTACTGTTCAATATATATTAAAATCGCAACGTCTTCCAAATGTTAAGGCATTGATTCGGTAATTTTTCACTCTTGCACGAGAATTTTAAAGTTTTTTTTACTAAAGAAGAACAAATAATTTATAGATTTTATCTAGGACATATTTAAAAATACTTATGTTATACTTTAGGAGTTTGAGAGAAGAATTTTGGAAAAATATTTGAAGCATAGACAAACAAAAATTTTATTGCAATTGTCAGTTCATTAAAAAAAATAAAAAAAAACAAATTAATATTTTAATTTAGAATATAATATAATGATTAATTAAGGAAAACTTTGGATTGTGAGTTTTGTTATGTCACACATCAGTGGAATTTAACATAAACATCACATTTCCATCAACATCAGCTTTTATTTTTAGGAAAAATATTCCTAATTTTCTTTCAAACTCTTCTTTGAATAAAAATTATGCCTCATGAATTTGAGAGTGTCTTTTGGATCTCCACATTCTTGAGTTAGTTATGACTCATTATTGTGAAAGTGTCTTTTGACATTCCACATTCTTAAGTTAATTGAAGACTTTTGGCTCTTCATGTTCTCGAGTTAATGGAAAGATTAATCGAGTTAATTAATTTTGCATGATTCTTGGTGTGCATTTTGGGGCTTATAAATAGTGTATTCATTTCCTCATTTCAAATGCATGAAAATCTTATCTCTTTCAATCATTCTCTTGCATTTCATATTGTTAGCTTTCCATTTGACATCTGTTAAATTTTGGTGATAAAGTAAAGGTACGTTTTCAGTTCGTCGTTGTAGTGATTCGTGCTAAGTCACTGCTGGTCTAGTTGTTCATTTGTATCCTGGAAAACAGACGTTCAAGACGATGTATTTCATATCCATTAATCTTAAATATATTCAAACGTATTTTTATAATATATTTATATAATATTCAAGTTAATCAAGATGAGTTTCAAGTTCATCTAATAATTTTTGTATTACTAATATATAAATAAATAAATTAATTATTCCACTATATATAATAATATTATAATAAAAATTCAATAATTTCAAAATCATTTATCCAAAATTCACTTTCCCATTTTTTTAAGGTAAAACTTAATCATTGGTTTAGTGGGGGGTTTTTATGTACTATATAATATAAGATTCGGTACCATGATTTTTCATAATGTTTGACTTAGCTCGTTTATTTATTTATAGAACTCTAAAATTTTATTCTCACATTCCAATTTTATGATTTAAATACTATAAAAAAAATTATAAGTATAGAATACGAGAATAAATTTTTGAAAAATTAATCATAACTAATTAATTTTTATCATCGCCGTAATCATTTTCATCATCGTCATTATTATATTTGAGATATCGGCCCAAATACATGTTGATGTGGTCCAACCCATCAAAAAAGCCCATTTGTATTTTGAACGTAGTTACAACATTAAATTGCGTGCCTATCCGTATTAAATGATTTCATACGAATATTATCCCAACTACCGCTTCTAAATGATGATAGTGATCGTTGATCAGTTTCTCTCCAGTTCGCTGCTGATTTTTTCTGCAAAGTCTGACCTAAATTAGTAGAAGAAGGCATCGTGATGACGGTTCCAGCGACCAAATATCAAGGTTTTTGACTCCTCCTGCATCTCTATAATTTTTTTTCTTACTGTTTTCGCTTCCGGGACTGTGATTTGTGGTTTTTGTTTTGTTATTTGGATTTTTCGAGTGATGCATTCAGTGGAATTTAGTAGTTTCGTTTTAGTGCGAATTCGGTGGAGCTGAATTGCATGGATCATCATGGTAAACGAGTCGAGATTTGTTCTAATTTATTTCAAATTTGTGAAATTTGATACTCACAGCTTCAAAGAGTTTTTAATATGTTCAAGGTGTGTAGATTAGTTGGAACGATCGAATTCCCTGGTAGCGTAGTTCAATTTCATTTGTGTATGTTTAAGCGAGTGTGAAAGATGTCCAGAAGTGTAGGGAATAAGAAATGCTAGCAAGACCATGAGCTGGGAAGGCTTATGAAAAAGTATGTGGTGATCTTATGTAATAGGTTTGCTTCAAAATCACTTTGTTCAACTGGAGTGGATAGATAAAATATTTAGTAGTTTTAACTTCTGAAATGATTTGATTATTATAATACTATGTGGGTGCAGAAAATAAATCTGAAGAGGCGAAGAGTGCCTACTTTGATCTGCCAGCTTTAGATGTTTCTGTCGCATTCCCCCAAGCAACTCCAGCTTCCATCTTTCCGCCTTCTGGTAAGGATAATATCCTTCTGGTTTTAAATCGCTATTGAAAAATTGCATGAAAATGCAATTATGGATGTGCTTTTTCATTAAATTTGGCTGCATCATTTGATTTGTTCATGTTCTCTCATACCTTTTACTGTACTCTTTGTTCAAGAACCATGGAGAGTAGCTAATCCGTCTCAATGGGACACCTGAAACCTCTATCTGAGATATTTGCTTGTTTTTAATTAGAATTATACTTTTCTGAAATGTTTCACTTTGCATTTTCATTATACTAATTTAAACCTCTGAACTCACATGACAGTGTCGGACTACTACAAGTTTGATGATTTGTTGACACTTGAGGAGCAAGCTGTCCGAAATAAAGTACGAGAGTGCATGGAAAAAGAAGTAGCTCCAATAATGGCAAAGGTATTTTGGTCATCTTCCATACAATCATGCCATTACCGTCGCTTGCTTTATAATTGTGTTTAGTAAAATCTGTTATGAATGGAATAACCCTCCGTTTATTTTTTTATTCTTATTAACCACTTCATATAAGCAAATGAGAAGTTGAAATTTTTAGCATTTACTCTAAGAATTAACCTTTGAAATGGCACTTTTCTTTGCTTCATGTTGGATCAACCTGAAATTGGGGTTGGGAAATTGTCTTTTCAGTATTGGGAGAAAGCAGAATTTCCATTTGAAGTTGTTCCAAAGCTCAGTGCTTTGTCTATTGCTGGCAGCACTATCAAGGTTCTTAAATTATAAGTTTTGATTTCCAGTTTCTGTTCAATGGACACAAACTTGTGGCATTTAATTAAATGTATAATTCAGGGCTATGGGTGTCCTGGCCTCTCTATCACCGCGAGTGCTATTGCTACAGCAGAACTTGCCAGAGTTGATGCCAGCTGCTCTACTTTCATTCTGGTTCATTCCTGTTTGGCGATGCTAACTATTGGTTAGTCTGAAGTCATTTGCATGATTTATACCTTGTAGTTACTTGCCACTTGCCAGTTTGTTCAGATAACTTGATGCTTAATGATGATGATAAAATCAAAAAGAGATTTGTTTGTCTGTCAGGACTTTGTGGGTCAGAAGAACAGAAGCAGAAATATTTGCCATCTCTTGCAAAGCTTCAGACTATAGGATGTTGGGTGAGGATATTGTTTGCACAAGGCTGTATCCTAACACGTTATACATCTTCAGCTTCCCTGTTTTTAGTAACTGGAGTATGTATTCAATGGAACTTAGGGTCTGACAGAACCTGATTATGGAAGTGATGCTAGCTCTTTGAGGACAACTGCAAGGAAGGTTTGGTTTATTAGCTTTTTGCCCCTCATATCCCTATGCTTACGTTATCAATAAGTCAAGTATAAATTTGGTTGGAGTCATCGGCTGCAACATGAATTTGTTGCAGCATGGTATGTATGGTCTTGTTCTCCATTTTTTAAATTAATATATCGGTTTTGATTATCAGGTTGAGGGAGGTTGGATACTTGAAGGCCAGAAGCGTTGGATAGGAAACAGCACTTTTGCAGACATTTTAGTTATATTTGCTAGAAACACTGCTACAAATCAAATAAATGGGTAAGTATTAATTTCTCTCATGTCCTTTGCACACAGTTAACTTTGTATTTTTGTATGCACGTCTTAAATGCAACTTGGGAGATATTGCTACTGTGTTTTTTATGCCTTAAAATCATCAATTTTACATTAAGGCCAGGTGTATGCCTTGCTGTTTCTTGTGATCCCTCGAAACATTGCCAAAATATAGGCATGTTTCGGCTTTATGTTTTCCTATACCATCTGTCTACATCGCTCATGGTAGAGCTTCATCTGACACAGATTCATCCTAAAGAAGAATGTTCCAGGTCTGCAAGCTACTAAAATAGAAAATAAAATTGGTTTAAGAATGGTACAAAATGGAGATATTCTCTTGAAGAAAGTCTTTGTCCCTGATGAAGACAGGCTGCCTGGAGTTAATTCCTTTCAGGATACAAGCAAGGTATTCTCAAGAGTCTTGAAGGTTGATGCACTGTTTTAGTTGGTTGTTTGTTAATGTGAGTTTCCAGACAGATAACATGGGAAGCTTTATGGACCGTCAATAATTTCTCTCTCGAATAAATTAGCTGAATGATATACTGGCTTCTTGTTGTAGCCTAGCTTCTTCTGAGTTTCTATGTGAATGCGACTCTCACCTTTTACTTTTAAATACTTTGATCCTCAAAATACATCTGTACCTGCAAATAGGTGCTTGCTGTTTCACGAGTAATGGTTGCTTGGCAGCCTATTGGCATTTCAATGGGTGTTTATGATATGTGTCACAGGTATTTAAACCCATCGTATTTTTTGTGGTTCATTTAATAAAAGTTTTTGTGGGCTTTAACATGAAATTGATTGATTGATATTAAAAGGTACTTGAAGGAAAGGAAGCAATTTGGTGCTCCGTTGGCAGCTTTTCAGCTCAATCAACAAAAATTAGTCCTCATGCTAGGAAATATTCAAGCAATGCTCCTCGTGGGGTGGCGGTTATGCAAGCTGTATGATAGTGGTAAAATGACTGCTGGTCATGCTAGTATGGGCAAGGTCAGATATTACCGTTGCTCGTTTTATCTGGGATTCACAGGGGTTATTTATAATAAATTTAACTGATTAGTTTTTGTTCAATCTAGTCATGGATTTCATTGAAGGCCAGGGAGACTGTTTCTCTTGGGCGGGAGTTACTGGGTGGAAATGGAATTTTAGCCGATTTTCTCGTAGCGAAGGTTAGTGGCAGCATGCTAAACATTATATAAAAGTGGCATTTCATTGCAACAGTTGAGAGTTAGGTGTTTTTCTAGTTCTATTCTGACGAGCCATTATTGTGTAGTTGATAACACCATCACTTTCACATGCGACTTTCTTTTGTCAGGCCTTCTGTGATTTGGAGCCAATATACACGTATGAAGGTACGTATGATATCAACACATTGGTAACTGGCAGGGAGATAACTGGAATAGCCAGTTTTAAACCAGCCGCATTACGCAATCGAAGCCGCTTGTAAGCTGTACACTTTTTCTTGGATCGAGTTTCAGAAAAAGGCTTCGTGTTGGGTGGATTGATTTAAATTATTTTGGTCCTTTTCGATAAATGAATGTAGTAGTTGATGTTGGTGGATGCTTGATGACATTGAGGAATTTGTCGCATACCTGTTGTATGAATTAACTTTATCGCATCACAGAAAAACTAGATTGACACTTTGTTGCGACCAGTTTAAGGTTCTGCTTGTGGTTGTGTGTCGGCATCGTTGCATTACCAAACCAAGGTTACAGCTGTGCACCTAGATACGTATTAGCAAATTAGCATACATGACGTGAATTGTGTTTTTTGCTTTGTTAGCCTAATATGCCTCCTTTCTGTTCATCTGCAAGAAAATACTGGTAAGAGTATTATATTATACGTGTTTTAGATGGATAATTGAAAGAACATCGACTAGCATATGATGAAACACTGGGTATCCGAGTGTTAATCGATTTCTTGGAGTTGATGGTATGTGGTTTCAAAGCAGCTTTGAGATACAATAACACATCGAAGTATGATTGTCTTGAATCACATCTCAAAGGTTTGGAGGGGTTTGGTGTCGTCTGTGAGCTTTGTAAAGTGCAAGTTACACGTTACGATGTGAGGGTCTCGATGGAAACAGTTGAGAACATCCAATGGAAGTATCGGTGGCACAAAACTTTTGTGTATGGAAAACAGCCAGCAGGTTTAGGCAAGACCTTAACTAGCAAACAAACTTCGAGAAGCTGGAGTACATATAGTTGTCCCTGTTGATATTTATGGACTCTGAATCACAAATCACTTTTGCTCGACTAGATCTCGGTGAAGGTTTTATTCTCCCCAGTTTCCTTCAATTTGTTCTCTAATCCTACCGAACATTTAACTATTCCAATATTTTTGCCGACGCATACATATTTCAGGTAGTGTTTGAAGTTCATAATAATTTTTTTTAATCATTTGCAAACACTACCACGGTCGGGACCTAAAACATAAGTTGGCGGCCAAGAACTTTACGACTTTGTGGGGGACAAAGTATTTCACAAAACTTCTCAACGCATCCCCGACATCACCAGGACACACTCGGTTTTTACTCCAACCTCAACTGAGTTGCATCTCTCTGATATATATTCGAGGATCCACCGCCAGTCTGCTAGTTCATGCTTTTTCGAATCTTAACAAAATCCTCAACAAGCTGTAACCGAATTTCACTTTATTATAAAAGTTTTCTTAACCTCTCAACAATTCCCATCGTCCACACTACTCATGTCATTACTCTATCAAATCCCTAACCTAAAGAAAGGATAAAAGATACAACATGATGACAAAAGCTTTTATTTTTATATATGGCAAAAACTAGCCACATCCATGGCATGATGAAACACGCATCATTGGATCCCATGTATTTTCATTTTTTGAAAAACTTTATACGCCCAAATAACTATATTGAATATAGAAGTGGGAGTCATAATCACACTCGGTAGGTTTATATATGGGAAGAAATGAAGATGCAAATATGAATTCAATACAATTTAAGGAGCAGGCAAACAATCTAATTTAAAAAGGGAAAATTAAACAGAAATGTCAATCCATTCAGCTGACAGAGTATTACAAATGACCGTAGCATCATGAATGTTCAGGATTACCAACACAAGCCCGTCTTTCATGTTGAACTCAGCTTCATTTTGAATCATTAATGGACGCGTCCACATCACACACACGCGTGTAAGGCAAGAGTCTCAATAACAAAATCCAAGAACATACGAAGATGTTGTTAAAAAAAGGCAAAGGAAATGCAACAACGATGACTAGCAGGCTATCACCTCTTCTTGAAGCCATATTTCTTCCTCTCATAAAACAGATCAGTTTTAGCACTCCCCAAGTTGACTATCTTAGGGCATCCATCCCTATCTTTTTCAAGCTGGGTGCACTCCTTGCAATAGTAGGCATCAGAGATTCCCACCCCACCACAGATGACACACCGGCCTTGGAAAGATCCATAATTGCATTCATCACATATACGAACAAGCGTGCAAGGGCGCACATAGGAATCACAAACCACACATTTTCCATCATCTTTCTCACAAAGCCTTCCTATAGCTATCCCTGGTTGCTTGCGACACATGATTAAATCTGGATGATGCTTAGCCATAACCTCTGGAAAAATTCCTAGAAACAGTCACTGCAACAAAAATTATCAAGTTTAGTTAAAGCAAGCAATAAAATCTATCATTGCCAAAAATCCAATTTGTTTTGGACAGAAGGGAAGGTAAAAAAAATTACGAGAATAACAGACGCCAAATAGAACCATTTACTCCATGATCTTTTTTTGATAATAAAGAAACCAAATCTTCTTAAACGTCATGTTAAAGGCCTAAATATTATTTCACGTGCATCAAGCTTGAATTCTGATACAAATTACCTTTGCCTATACAGGACCAAGATCAGAAGTGATCTGCATCGTTTCAAAGAAAATGAACACGGAGATGTAAAAAACAGGGAACAAAACTTTGCAGCCAAGTTTCTCCTATTTCTATTTACAATTGTGCATTTTATCGAGACAAAAGATACAATTATTAAAGCAGTATGTCCTAAACACCACTAACTGAAAGGAAATGTGAACGAAACCACATAAAAAATACATACAATGCAGGTCATAGCAGGTTCAGTAATCTTCATGCTCAAAAAAGAAAGCTACCAATGGCTACCCAAAATCTACTTCAATTCGTTTTTCCAAAATAAAAAACCCTAAAGATACATGAAATTTTAGGTCTTCAGGATAGGGATGGAAACAAGACGGGTTTACCCAAACCCGGGACTAGTCTCGCCAAGGAAATATAGGACATGGGACCCGCCCCACCCCAAACCCGGCGGGTCTACTCCGGGTTAGACCTGCAAACCCGTTTGTATATACATCATCATCATCATAGCATATTCCCGCTAGTTCCGTAGTCGGCTACATAGATATTAGTTATCCAAAATAAGTGATTTTCACATATTTCATCTCTTAAACCAAAATCTAAAATATCCTCCTCAACCACCTATATCCAAGTTTTCAATAGTCTACTTCACCTTCTACTCCTTCCATTAAAACCTTTTAATCTAAGATATGTTGGATTGGGTCCGTGTTTGGTCTCCTCTTCACATGACTAAACCATGTTAGACGTTTCTCCATATCATTATCTTTTATGGTTGGTACACCTAAATAGCTTGAAAAACCAAAATTTATTACAATTTCTTTGATAAGGGAAAAAGCAACCAGAAGTGAAAAAGATAAAAGATCAATGCTCCATTCTCATATAAATGCTCTATAAAAATTCCTTATCATCATTTTTTAACATTTTCTAACTCAAAATTATATTTTAACTCAGTATAATATACTTTAAAATATTACATACATTAGCAGAAGCTACATATAAAATGATGAATCAAAAAATTCTAGATAACATGATGATACTTACAGAAAATATAATCACAGTTTTAATACCATATCCTACAACATATTTACTCAAAATAATTTTCCAAATTCCTCGAATGCTCACAAAATTAAATTTCCAGCAACCAAATAATTAAAAGGAAATTTATGTTCTAATTCATCAGTAGCAATATTTAGTAAAAATCCAAAAAATATCTAACAGATGCTGTAAATTGTAAGGAATGAAAAAATAAATGAAGAGTTGGGACTTGGGAGGAGCATGGAATATACAAAAAAAGAAGAAGGAAATAGGGTGTATAAGAGCCCACGGCGGCGGTCGGCACTTGACTCAATATTATTAAATTAAACATATAATAATAAACAAAAACTGCCTCCAATTAATCATCCCTGCTTGATTGACCACTCCAAATCATCGCTGTGTCAAATTTTTTACCAGCAAATAACTCGTATTCGTCCACACTAACCCTAATGAAATCTCGAAATAACAAAACAGAACCTATTTTGAATCTGCCAATTTTGAAGCTTGTGATTGATTGTGAGNGGGGGGGGGGGGGGGGGGGGGGGGGGGGGGGGTGGAGAAAGAACGAGAAGTTGCACAGGACCTGGTGCGAGATGTGCTGACGTCAGAGCTGAAACAGAATTGTAGGGCAAGCAGTGGGGGGAACGACCGATTTCCTTTTTCTTTCCTTTTTCTTTTTCCTGGAAAATCTAAACAGTCCCTCATCTTCCAGTTATTGCATTTTTACCCCGTTACAAACATTGTTTGATATGTATGTCAAAATATAATCTCGTGTTAAGTAATTTACAAATCCATGGAGATTATTCTTCAGAAAATTGAAGCTAATGATTTACTATAATTCAAAGTATAATTATTATTTTAAAGCAATCAACATGTTATAAAACAATTGAATAAAAAGCACTCAACTCATGTATATTAGTGTACTCTACTGGTCAGAAAATATGATTATTTTTAGGAGTAAAAAGAATTAGCTCATATTATGATAAATTAGGATAAAATCATTCATTCAAAAGAAATAAATACAAAAGCTCAATTCAAATACAGTAGTTCCAACCATAGTTGTCAATCACGTATAGCACCCCGTAGCGCAAAAATTGCCCATGACTATAACGCATAACGAATAGCACAACGAAGATTATCTGAAAATAATGCGCCACAAGTATATAAATATATAATATATACCATATAGTAACATCAATTCAGAAACCTTTATTTCCAGCATAATATTACATCAACTTTAATTGTAAAATATTAAAACCTGAAATTTTTTTAAGTTTTTTCATTGAAATATCATAAAAGACAAATAAAACAAGAAATATAGAAAATACAATTTCTAGCAAAAACTTAACTAAGTACATGCCAAAAAAACCAAAATTAGAAGAAAAAAGGACCAAAAAAAAAAAACGTAGCTTCGCTTTGCAATAACGCCGCTATTTCAGCTATCGCGATTGTCGTTGTAATACCAATAGCGAGCATAGCGAACATTATTGCATAGTCTATGGTGCGTAGCAGTCCGTAGCGATATGGTGTCGCTTCGCCATGCTATTCGCTATAGCGAGGGGTACTGGGCCTGTTGATAACTATGGTTCCAACTACAAATTTTCTTTTGTGAAACACAGGAGGGAACAGAAAATTCCAACAAATATGGACCGACTAAAATCTGCAAAATTATCCCATCTAGTTAACAAAGATTGCCGTAGGATTTCCAGGGGACGGTGGGTTAGAGTTTAAAACGAGGGCATACTCCCCAGCCTTTGCAGCAGCATCAGCATCTGTTGCACACAAAACTTCCAAATGTTCGAGACCCAACTGCCGCTTGATCAATTCCAAATTCTCCTTAAGAACCTCGATTTCACCGAAAGGAAGCTTCAGATCCAGCGCTTGTGCACCGACGGCCTTAGCTTCATCTTTCTTGAACCTCAAGAACGGCATACACAGCTTCTGGATTTGTTTAAAGTTTCCTTCTTTACCAATCTCGCTTTTTTGTAATTCGGAAAGGATCTCTTGATCAGGCGCAAATGTGGTGGTTGCTGCATCGAACTTCATCTGGAGTATGTTCAGACATACCTTTTTCCAGCCGTCATACTGTTCGTTTACAAATATAAGGCCAACTGTCGGCTTGTTTTGAATGTTTGCTGCGGGTGTTTTGGCTTTCTTGGAACCGGAGATCTGTTTCTGCAAAAGCTTTCTCATAGAAACAATCGAATCTTGCAAATATTTGTTTGCCTTTTTTAGGGTAAGATCTGGTGAATCAGCTTCAGGCCATCCAGCTTTCACGACATACCCATCCTTCTTCAAGAGCTCCTTCCACACATACTCGGCGTAATGTGGGCAGATCGGAGTAATAAGTCGTGTTTGGACATCCATAAATCGCCATAATAAATCACGGTTCATTCCCCCTGAAGCACAAGAAAGTCTATACTCGTCCCTTGCAGCTTGAAGATCATAGAAACCACTTTTAAGGGCTTCTCGGAACATGTATTCACTATAGTTCTTCTCAGTCATCTTGGCAGCAATATTTAATTCATTGTTGAACACACGGTCTGCATAAGTGGTGGCACGACCGCTTCTTAAAGTCAACTCGGCGGCTAGAACCTCTTCCATCCATGAGATTTCTTTTGTAAGACGTAATATCGCAGCATTAGCAGTCTCGAAGACAAAATTGGCATCATCCATTCCATCACCAGCATCTGCAAGGGAGAATCTAGTGGCATCAGCTGAAAATTCCTCAATAGCTTCTCGAAGAGTCCTGAAATTCCCAGTCGACTTCGACATTTTCTCAGAATTCAGCATAACGTGACCGCTGCATCTGAATCCACGAGGCCAATGGTGCTTGGGCATGAGCGCTGTGTGGTTGTATATACAAAAGGTGAGATGATTTTGGATGAGATCCTTGCCAGATACTCTGAGATCAAATGGATACCAATAATCAAACTCTTGCTTCATCTTATCAAGAAGAGATGAAGATATTTCCGAGGATTTGGGATACGGTCCACCAACAAATAAGAAATCCCAAACCTCATCAGTTAGCTGTTCTGGTTTTACAGAAGATCTATCAGCCCCATACATTTCCCCTCTCTGCAAAACATGTGCTACAGTATAGTATGCCATGTAAAGAGTGGAATCTGACAAAGACTCGACTAAGAACTCTTCATCCCAGGGAATACGAGTTCCTAGCCCAAAATTTCGAGAACATGCCCACTGATTCAACCAGCTCAAGGTGTGCTCAAAGCTGCGTCTTGCTTCTTCAGAATAAAGATTCATGCTAGCCAAACACTCCTCGGCTGATGTTTTCCATTCTTCTTCACCGTAAGTGATGTACCATTGATCAGTCAAAGCCACAACACACTCATCGCCAGATCTTGACATAACTTTTTTTTCGGGTTCACTATAAACCACACCAAACTCCAACTCTAAAAGCTTGTTCCTTATCAAACTTTTAGCCTCTTGAACTTTCATTCCAGTAAACTCACCCACAAGCATGGTTCCCTCGTAGAATCCTCCCTTGTATATAATTTTCTTGGCATCATCGAGCTTTTCTCTTTCATTCTGACTCCTAATTTTTTTCTCAATGCATATTCTCTCTGCTGACTTGTCTCCAAATTCAGGGTGGTGGATGATGGGAATGATCTCGAAAGGCACAACCCATCCATCCTTCACACTGTATTTGGCTCTAAATGCTGGTTTTGCTTTCAAATCTTGGCGGGCCATGTAGTCGTCTGGAGAATCACTTGGAACACTAGTAACAATTCCAGTACCCTTGTCAGTGAGAACTGATACCATGGGCAAAGTATATATAGTTTCATTAAATGCTAAAGGGGATTTCAAAGGCAGACCAATTAGATCTTGACCAGTCAACTCTAGCAAACAAGTTGGTTTCTCTGGAAAACGTGATAGCTTCTGATAAGCCAAATTCAAAGCAGCCCTTCTTGTTAAGATGAACACCTGGTTGTCGTCAATTTCGAAAGCCCCGTACTTTCCATCAGGCAACACCCAACAATTGGTTTGCCCATACATAGTCTCTGGTCTCAATGTAGCGGCAGCTAGGTAAACCTTCTTTCTCTCCAAGACACTCATCTTTGAAGGGAATGGGCCAATAACTTCCATTTTTATGAGAATATACTCCTGTGGGATAACACCTTCACCAGAAGCCCGATCGTGATCGGCACACGGTTGGCCATCCAAAGGTGAATATATAGTATATCTCAAGTCCTTAACAATCTTTCCCATTGCTTTCAATTTCCTCATTTGCCACCTCACAAATGAATCGAAATATGGGTTCATATCAGTCGTGATAAATGTACGCCTCCAATCACATCCCAGCCCAAAAGCCTTTAAATCCTCTACAGCCAATGGTGGAAAAACCATTAGCCAATGATACGGATTTGTGAATTTGACTATCTCCTCGTCGCTCAAACCATAACTCTGCATAATCTCCCATTGGTACTTGACACCACCAGACTTCGCCACAGCTTTCGATTTCTTACCTTTAAAGTTACCACCTAGTTGGGCTTCATTCCCTTCACTTCCATTCTCCGGTTTCCCCTTTGGCTCACCACTTTCTTCTTCCTGAACAACGGGAAAAACTGGTGGGTTGCCAAACATCTCGATCTCCCTGCTAAGCTTATCAGCTGAAGCCTTAATTGGCATCCCAGTACAATGAAAAGCAAACGGCAAGAGCACGTTTGCTCCCCTCAATCTATGATAGGCGGTAGCAAATTCAAGCTTCGAAAGGGAAAAGGCATGACCCAAATGGAGATATCCATTCATATATGGGAATGGAAAGTTACCAAAGAACTTCTCACCTGGTTTTGGTGGTGAGTCCTTGGGATCGGCCAGAAACACATTGCCATCATCCCACATCTTCTGCACCTGTGACTCAATTTCCAAAAGTTTATCTCTCCGAGCAAAGCTTTTTCCTGTTTCTTCCGTCATTTCGTTACCAGCTAGCCCACAAAGGCTGAGAGAAGAGAAATTAACATGTCAAATTGATAAGTTACGGAAAGTAAGTAATGCTTTAGGCACAAGTATAACTTCAATAACACACAAACATAAAAGTGTTTCAGTATCATAGAAATTCTAAATGTAATTTCCTTGCAACCTCCGCAATTCCTAAGTAAACAAATTTTTAATGTTCTTAAATGCGACATGCCAGAGTAACAAACTTCTTTGCAGCTGACTAGCATTGCACTTATAACCACAAACTGCAAGTGTTAATAAAAAAACAATAATAAAGTGCAAATTTGACAGAATCTTGTACGAGCTATTTACCTCCAAAATACCAATCCTGTAACGAAAAATTGATGACAACCCAGACTCAAAGTCATAATTTTCTACACATCTTCTGGTATACCCAATAGAAAATTAACAAAATAAGTCACAAAAACATGGTGTCTTTTACATTCGGCCACACAGATCTATACAAATACCATCAATTATACAATTCTATTCCTTATACAATAAAATACATAAATTTGAACAATACACAATAATTTGAAAACATGAAAGAACAACAAAACATACCCTGATTTAACGAAATTGAGGATCTCAATAGGCGAGAGAAGGTTGCGCTGAAGGGTATGGACAATGCGTCTCAGTAAAATATGAGACGCCACAGCTTAGAAGTAACAGATAAGAATGAAAGCTCAAATATACTTTGGCCTAGGGTCTAAGGTCAGAGTACTTCCAAATTTGATTGCTCCGAGAGAACACGGGTCGGGTTGGATTTGTTCGAATAACCCGAGAAAGTTTGAATTTGAGCCTCTAAGAAATTTTACCCCAAACAAATATAAAGTTACTTCTTTAAAACTGCAACACTAACCGTATGTTTGGTTGAGATTCGGATTCGATTCGGATTCCGATTCATTCGGAATCGGATTCGGAATCGGAATCGGAATCATGTTTCTAATTCTATTATGATATTTGACAAAACTTAAAATATAATTTAGAATTTGATTTAACCATTAAAAATAATTTATTTTACGTTAAAAAAAATCTTGTATTGCTTATTTTTTAAACGATTTGTTAATAAAAATATTTATATGAATAGGGAAATTAAAGCCGTGGAGTCGGTTATTACGATATAATAGAAATCTGTTGACTCTTGATTTAGTTGATATATTATTATTAATGTTATTTTTATTTTTATCATTATTATATTATTATTTTTTATAATTTTAATTTATTATTAATATTTTTTAAATAAAAATTATTTATAGAAGGACAAGAAAACGTGAATAACTAACTACATAAAGAAAATAAATACATGAGGCGTAAGGCAATGGATGGAGAAAGAAATAGATGTTTTAACTTTTAAGTGTATATTTGGAATATAATATAATAAAATGCTAATTTTAAAAATTAATTTAAGCTAAGGTCAAAATTGATTATGGTAGCTTCTAGGAGGCCTTTTTTAAATATGCCCCATATAAATACCCATATATCGTTTATTAAGGAAAAAAATATGTTTTAACATATGAGTAACATTTTTTTAATTAAATAACTGTTTTAAGAAATGAAAAAATTTAAAGTTTAATAAGAATGAATAATTTATCAAATTTTGATGAATTAGATTTTTAGAATTAAAACATCAATTTTTTTAATGGAAACAAATTATTTATAGATTTTTTATATAAAAATATTTTAAATTGATTTTGAAATAATTTTCTCAAAACTATAGAAAATATGTGTGTGAATTGATAATATAGATGTTTGGATAGATAGTACTTTATAAAATTTGAGAAGAACACTTCAATTTATGAGCAAGTTAAATTTTTTATTTCTTTCCCACAACTCAAATCTCCTTAAATCTTACCGATTTTATTAAGATCTTACCTAGTTAAATGAAATTTCATTGAATATCAAGCTTGTTTTGAAAGTTCATATCTTCAAACACGGAAATTGTATTTTCAATTCAAAATCCCATAAGGTTGTGTTTCAGAAATTCAACCATATATTTACTTATTCAGGTTTGAATTTCAACACTTCTCGCACCTTTTTTGTTGTGGGAAAGCGAAGCATAACATTGCAGCCGACTGTTTTCGCATTACTTAATTAGGCCTTCTTAAATTTAGAAGCGCCGAGATTTGACTTGTTCTATATATCTTATAGTTATTTGACCGTTTATCAAGTCATTTATCAAACTTTCGTAATCATCCGTAGCAAAGGGGTAAATTGAAAAATAAAATAAAGGATTGCGATAGAACAGCATTACTAAAGAAATGCTTTCATTTTACAACTATAATAATAAAATCAATCTTAAAGTGAAGTTTACCCGTTCTTATTCTATGTTTTGCCTCTTTCCTAGCGTATATATAACTTTTAAGGTCTAACACACACACAGGGCATTGGACTCCTGGCTAACTAGGGTACACATTCTTGCTTGATTCGATTATTTGATATACCGGGTATATATGGGTATATATATCCTCCTATATATATTATTTATATACCATTTAAGTAAAACTTTTGCCACGGGTTGTGTTCGAGCCTGGTTCATCTCTTCTTGAGCAAGCAGACATCCGAAGGCAGGATCACAGAATCCATACTACATCAAGGATGAGCTCCAGCTTACATTACAGCAGAAATTTCAAAAGATTGGCGAAACAAAACACTTTCGAGTCGTGCGGGTCACTGGTCCCTGTAGCCGCAGGAAAGGAAAAGACCATTTTTGTATAAATGCTAATAACCCATACAGGATGCAAGATTAAGCCAAGCATACCATTGTATGTTATAGGGTATCGACACATGCTTGGAATGCAGACTAGCCAAGCTAATCATGTCTCAATAACCTGGGGAAAGCTTGCCTTGCCCAAATACACCTGTTGCATTTCCTCTTTCCAGATCTAGATAAAGTAGAATTGACAGCGTGAAATTCTCCAGACTTGATTTATTTATGATAAATCTAAGAAATACAAGTTATACCATCTCACGGAATTCTAGTCGAATATGTGGCACATTTGTCTTGTGTATGTCATTTCCATCCGGTCCTCGTTTAAAGTACTCCTTCCCAATCCAGTGAGACTGAAATAATATTTCAAGGAAGAGCATCAGCACAAAGCTCAGTTACATACGATGGTGGTACAGAACGCTTCTAAGTGGAGGATGATGAATAAAATTCGCACTGCATATACTTGCATCAGATTAACAAAAAAATTGGCTCGACAGACAGATTTATACTTGAAAGAGCATATATGTTTCTTAATTATCAAGAAAAAAAAATTTCGATTAGCTCAAACCTTTCATTACCATGATGTGTATTTCATCAAAAAAAAGTTAATTTATATTTAAGTTTTGACAAGAAACTATTTTCTTTTAGCCAAGTGCACAAATTTGGATGGATGATAACAATTAGCCTAACGTCTTCGATGCATAGTCCACATCAATGTCATTGACATTAGTATTTCCCATTATAACTCCATACCTTCAAAGCATGTGAAAAACCAGACTGATAAACTGAATTCCGAGCAATCTCACATAAATCACATGAACTTAACTTCCAAACCTAAAATAGCAAAAGGTTATAAAAAGAGTCAGATTTCATGAATAAGTATACAAGTGGAAAACTAAGTTGGGCACACTTACAGAAGCAGCTATACTGTACTCTTCAACCAGGGGTTCCTTTGTTAAGTGGATCTGTAATGGATCATCGGTCGAGAGGGACACGTTAAGACCCCGCAAGAAGAATGTGGGAAAAGGATTTCGATGGTAGTCTAAAAATAGAGAGTTGTTGCTCAATGGTGACATCGCCAAACCAATCTGAATTATATGTCAGATCAGACCACTAGAAACTATCATAGAATAAGATGAATAGCATATATAAATCTCAGCCTTCTTACCTGGGCTAAGTAGTACAAATATTGAAGGACGGGAGATTTTCTCAGATTGATTCCATGTGCAATATTATGAGATGTAAGAAATGTTGCCGCAAGATGATCTATATCACCAGCCTGATTACACAGTGTAAGTGACGTATACATACTATAAAATTAATGGACATTAAGATGAATGAAACCTGACACTCACCTCTCCAGAATGGGGCCGGAACTTAATAGTTGTCATACCCTTCGACTCACGAAGCTGTACTGACAGTTAAAGCGAAATCACAAATTTCGGAAATAGAGTACCAAATTGCAGGACATTAAATCAAGCATGGCTTGTAAAATCATTTATGTTTATGGTGAAACAAATATGTGTCACAATTTACTAAGGAAAGGGGACAAATGCATCCTCACTCATAAGGACATTATCATCAACTAAAACATATCCCGAATAAACCGACTCTCTATAGACAGTGAGCGCTCGCTTTACCTACCCAAAAAGCTACATAAACAAATGGCCCTCCATGCAAGCATGCAAATACAAGTAGTAAAAAGGAACGATTTGTCACAGCGACTTTTGAGACCAGGTAAGAGAGAAATTGTTTACAAAGTAAAGCTATGTACCTTGTTCAGGGTATAGAGGTTAGCATAGCAGTAGTATACATAGTACGAAAATGCAGGATTAAATATATTGGTCCACTGAGCAGGTGTAGGCATATGTTTTGTAGGCCGTCTTTCAGGTTTGCTTTCATCATCCACAAGATCCAGTCCAACAACCTATTTTGACCAAAGGTCGTGGTAGTTTAAAATAATCCCATTATGAAATAATACTAAATTTGAACATCCGAACCTCTGCCATAAATAGTTAAATTTCAAGGGCTATGCAACAAAAACGGCCAAGCAGTAACCAAGGGTAAAACGAAAGAAAAAGCCCAGAAGTAAATGATACCAGTCTTGTACCAAAATGACTCGTGTCCACTATGAACACTCACAGCATATAGCATTCATTATATTAATAGAACCAAACTGGTGATTTTAGGTGAGTCCATTTGCAATTTTAATAGATTCTGATCTATAAACGTACTTAATAACTTGGAAGAGAAGTCATATGAATTGCATCATAATAAATTTAAATAAATATGGAGGAAAATTACCTGCTTTAAAAAAACATGCAACTGTGGATGTGAATCTGGATCGACAGTCACCTCAAACAAAGGCAGAAAGATGTTATCAAGGATGTTCTGAAATGAGGTGACAATCCCCATCTCCTTGTACACATTGTAGAGCCTAGGAAGCTACATGACAAAATTTCTAAAGTGAGAATGATATCAATCACATTTCTACATGATAAAAGAAGTTCTGACAGATAAAGCTGACAATGCCAAATGCACAAGAAAAAATTTGACAGTCAACGCCCCACATCGCAAATAACTTTTTTGTCGATAAAAAAAAGCGATTACATTCCAACCTACTTCATTTCATAGAATTTTACATTAAGATCAAGTTTCCTACTTTATTTTTCTCTCATATTACCAAGTACCTTACCCGGAGTTGCATCATCACAAAGATAAATCTTTACGCATGTGCAAATTCCATTGAACTTTATCAGCATTCAAATGTTCAGAGAAGCACAGTATCATATTACTTTACAAACTTTCAGGATGATTGAGTGATGCTCTTCTCATATTGATATTTAAATCAAATAGTCTTGTTTGAAAAGGATGTAATATTTATTCCCCACCAGATGAGTTCCTCTTACAAAATAAAATTCTATAATATAATCACTGGTGAGTAAAGTATATGATACACAAACACAGCAACTGCTTTATTAAATGAATTAGGTACCAACATTTTACCTGAATCAACCAGACAACATTTTCACTGTATAGATCATTGTTTACAATCCAACTTGCCATTTGATCCCACTCACTCATTTTTCTGCCATATATTGATATTCGATATTCAGCCATCTGTTCAAGTGCAAGAGAAGAGCTCAGGACCAAAAGGAATATATAAAGAAATGGCATATACAGATTATTTACTTTCTTTCCCCTGAAACGTATACTCTAGGAACTGTAAACACATCACAAATAAAATACTTGTGAGGTGAAAAGATAAGAATTTAAAATGAGAAGACAAACAAAAAGTAAATTAACAATCGCCAACATTGTGGCAACCCGAACAGAAATAAGGACCCTAATTTCATATACAATTGTATTCAGTAACAGATAAATCCACAAAATGTTCTCCCAGACACGCACTTGATATTTACTTGCGGCCAAATCCGAAAACACTTGCTTAGTTAGCTCACCTAAGAAACGACCTGTTGGAAAAATTCATTAGTTAAATTAAACTCCATCAATACATACAATCAACCGAAATCAATAGGGGGTGAATCTTAAATCAGAGGGGGAAGAAAGCACTTGATATGATCTCGTGACAACATCAGAGATTACCTTGGATCAGATTATCCTGCTTCAAAAAGATCTCCCTTAGTCTACTCTGCCCACAGGGATTATATTTCAAGTTAAACTTGTCAAAGCGATGAAATGTGCTTTTATCAGCATGGACATCTAATAGATCAACATTCAGGTCGTAGCTGTCAAATATATCCAAACAAGAAGTCATTTACAGATTAATAATTATTAAAAATAAACTACATAATATTTCCACTTTTCTGAAAGTCTGTGCGTCCTTTCCCTCAAGTGTAAGTCCATATCATTACCCAGTCAAATCCAAACTCTCAAACACCTCTTTCAAAGTAAGATATGTCCCATCTCTGAAAATAACAACCTGAGACAAGGATATGAGGGTTAGCCCTACGCAGCTGCACGACAATTAATATATTTTACTTAACAGATTCTATAACTTTGAGCTCCATTTATATCTTCCTTTTACCTTTTGATCATTTTAATCTCATGCTAAATGCTGTTGTTATTAGAATGAGGCCCGGAATGAAATAGAAAACACAGAACAATCCCATAGATTACCTCGTCAGGCTCCTTCCTCAGCTTAGACTTTATAAACCTTAAAAGATGTTTCTGGTTCATGCAAGCTGAGTGATGGACATGTGTGTCAACTTTTCTCACATTATAAAAATCTCGATGTGGTGCACTTTTTTGAGCCAAGAATTCTCTGTCCGCATTAAGCATCAGATGAAGGTTGAATTTCTGCTTCAAACACATTTGAAGAATAAATCAGATGAACAATAATAAAGGGACATCAAGAGTAAACATTTCAGAAAAGTAATAGTGAAAATGATGAATGAACCTGTTCTAGAAGAACTAGCCTATGGTGACAAAGTGTTCTGATATTCCCAGCAGAAATAATTTTAAGGATATGATGCAGATCAGTGAAAAATGTGGTAGCATCAGCAACAGGATAAAGTTTCTCTTCGGCTGTAGTAAGAGAGAGAGAGAGAGAGAGAGAGAGAGAGAGAGACATTTAGGAGGCATACTATTAATAGAAAGTTCTATCAATAAAAATATATCGCAGCTTACACTCTTTATTCGCATAAACATGAACAACTCCATCTTCCATCTGAAAATAGTGCTACATGAATTTGAAATACAAAAATCACGGTGTGAGATTCAATTTTAAAAGGCATCAGTGGCATATAAGAAACAAAAAATTATAAGGAAATTTTACTTAGAAAATCAAGTGTAAAAAAACTGAAACATGGCTTCGTACAGAGACTTACATCAGATTTCACCTCTGGAGTATGATCAAATGGGTTTGGAATCGGCTTGGGGGTATTAGGAGCAGATATGATTTCCTTTTCCCATGGAGAAACAACTTCCCTAAATACATAACGCTTCCTCATTTCAAGACAATCTTGCAGATTGCAGTAAACTTCTGCTTCATCAGCAGATGGTGTCTCTGACAGCAATAACAAGGAACTGAAATCAGTTTCTTACATGCATATGTACCAAAGCCACCGTCCACGCACAGCACTTTATAAAAGTAATCAAGATGAATGTGCAGAAATTATTTTCAAAAGAAATAAACATACAACTTCTCCAGTAAATAATCGGCCATCAGAAGACAAAAGATGGAATCATACTTCAAAAAACAAAATTACTATTCAATATCAAGAGTCAGAACCGCACATTTGTAACATGAATTTCATGAAAAATCGATCGATCTGAAACATTTGACACGATATTGACCAGTAATACTTCCAAATGCTTGACACATGATGATTATAAATAGGGAATATTTGATTCATATTCAAAATTATCGAATTTTAGCCGAACTCAAACATGTTCAAACTTTTTCGAGATGAATTCGAGTCAAATTATTTTGTTCGATAATTCACGATCTTTTATTTGATATTTGATATGTTTATTATATTATAGTATAATATAAATATTTTTAACTATAACAATACACTCAACATCCCTCACTGCACCGGACCCTAACATGAGCCCTGCTTTGTGCCTATGTGTCTTCACCCATTTTTGCTTAGTCTTTACCTCTTGCCCTCATCGCCGGACACCTCTTATTCTCCTCCTGAATTCTGACCACCTCCGTTCCACTGCTTGGTGCTGATTAATGTATATCGAAGCTAATATCGAAGAATATAAGTGTAGATCTACGAATCTAAGTGTAAGTTAGCTATCATTCGAAATGAAAATGATCAACTTTGAAGCATTGTTATATTAAATCCCATAAACAACAAATGATGAAGGTTTTTGCTTCAACCTTTGTAAGCTAAACTCTTGGCTTGGCGTGAATGGAGAGCTATGGCTTCGCACCTCTCACTAGAATATCACTGAAAACTATTCAATGGAAGAAGGAATGGAATAGAGGACGACAATACCTGTAGGAGAAATTCTCAATCGCACAAAAGTTTCTTGTTCTGGTTCTTTTCTCAGAATATCAGCAGCAACAGGATCAGGTTGAACACCATGAAGGTCACCAGATACACTATGTGAGCGAATTATGTTTGATGTAACCATTGGCATCTGTTCTCCATTTGCATGGATATGATGATCTGGCACATTCTAAAATATGCTTTCAACTCAGGGTGTAATCAATTAAATACTCAAAACTTTTCAAAAAATGTGAAAGGTAAATCATGGTTTGCAAATGCTTTAGGAAATCTAATTGTGCTGCTTGTGCTTGTTCCTGAGCAATTTCTATTTATCAATTCAGCTCACCTCATTTCCATTGGTATGAATATATGTAGTGTCTAATTTAGCAGCATCAATCAAATTATCTTCGGCGTCTGAACCTTCTACACTCTCAAATTGACTAGCACTAGCAACAGGTGATTTGGGAGAAATGGGTCGAGTATGATGGCCTGCTCTCATTGTTGAACTAGCGCCACCGGATTTCCCTGAAATAAAAGAAGTTCCCAAGCTTCACTATTAAGATAATCTATAAGGTGAAAAAATAACAAAACAAATAACATAATTTCTGCCACCGGAGTAATTGGCAGTATTTACTGCCATTAAAACAAAACCAAGCTCTTGCAATATTTCATAGCCAAGGGAATTTTCAAACAACAAGAAGCATTCTTAGAAAAATTACTAGAACAAAACAAAACTCTTGCATTCACATGGCTTGTGATGCCAACAGCTCCTTAGCTACATTTTCTACATATTACACAATCATGGTAGCTTTCCGATGTTCCCAACCAATTATTTGTATAACTTCGATTTCTATGTTTGCCAAATACAGGTAAATATGGATTTGGCATTCTAAACCTAAGGATGCAATATGGTAATCTAATCAGCGGTTCCAAAAGACTTGATCAATTGTCAACAATTCCACCATTCTCGCTAAATTTTTTACAATGTTTATCGGACAGGAATCACATTGTGATGGTAACAGACCACAGCCTAAACCGGGCTTCTTAAATTTAAATAATTGAAGATGGAACACAAGATAACAGAAAATCAGCCAATACAGTCATTATCCATGATATAGCACCAAACAGCTTGACTTGGAGTGCGATGTATTCAACCGCAACACTTTTAACACCAATATGTGCTCCAAACCTTCAGCTATCCTCCTTCCCGATGACGCATATTGAACCCAATTAATTGACTCGGTCAGCTAAACAAAAACAACCACAGTGCCCAGCCAAATTTGCATAGTACAACAATTATTTAAATTTTGTCCCACTTCTATCATATTCACATATATGTCCAGCACACACAGCTCATAAAAACAGATTAATTACTCCTGTCAGAATTCCGGTATTTGGATACCTTCAGGAAGCGTGTGAAGCCTCGGCAAACCAGGAGGGATATAATCGATGTGCACCGGACCGTTCCTCTTCTCCTCAACCTCGCCACCATCACCGGAAAAAGCTGACACGTCAGGAAGAGACGCTGAACCACGGCGATAGCTCCCGCCATTGGCCTTCCGCCTCCCGTAGCTCCTTCTCGACGGATAATGCTTCTTGACATGCTCCACAGCGTCCCCGCCTTCATCCACCTCCTCTTTGTCCTTCTCTAGCGCCTTCGCGAACTCCAATAGATGATTCAAGGTTTTACGGTGCATATAATACGCCGAAACCGCCACAAACGACGCTCCAACAAGTGCCGCCATAGCCAGATGCAGCGAATAAGCATCCATTTTTCTGTACGCATACAAAACACAGATTACAATTGTACGTCTGTGGAATTTGTGTGCGTTTCGATTGTTATCGACAGCGCCGATAAACCCTAATGGGGTGAGTAGGTACAAGGGAGCTTGGTTTGTATTACTCGGTAGGCGATGGTGAAGAAGGACGCTGGGCGTATTTATAGAGAAAGCTGAGAATCCGAGATATCGCAACCATTAATTATATCCTTTTATGGGAAAATTAAAAAATATATATACGCAACAAAGTTTATTCTGCACTTTTATAACCCAAAAAATTTATTTTTATTCCCTAATTAATATATTTATCCGTTTTCTTTTCACTGTATATCATATATATTATTTTTTGTATTTATTAATTCTTCTTTGTTAATTTATATTAATAATAAAACTTTAATAAAATTAAAATTAAAATTTTATTGAATTACTTAATTTTTTACTATTAATAATATATTTTTTATTATTTTATGATTAATGTTATATTATTAATTTATCTCCCATCATTTTTTCCCGTGTTATTTTTTATTAATTGTTTGATTATATATTTTGAAACAAAAATAATCGGATAACGGTTTCAAATTATTTAGTATAATAATTTTTTTCTTATACTTATTTGTATTTCTTTATATTTTTATTCAATTCATATTTTTTATAATTAATATTATCATTATAATTATCGATTCAATATTTTTTTATCATAAATAATTATTTTATCTAATTCTTATTATTAACAAAATTATAGTATTTTTTTATTAGTTGTATTAATATCAAATTATTATTGTTTAAAAAATAATGTATAGCAAGATAAATTTACTTTAATTATTTGGATAGTGATTCTAATTTTATTAAATTATACTGATTTGTTGAGATGAGAAAAATGGAAATAAGATGTGTATATTATGACATCTTATTAATGTTATTTATTTCTTAAAAATAAACATGTTGCGTAGTTATCATAAAATCCGATGTCTGTTTTTATTATAAAAAATAATTATTTCAACTGAATCTTATTGTTAATAAAAGTATAATTTATTTTTATTAGTTATATTAATATCACATTATAATTATTATTAAAAAAATTATGTGTAATAAATAATTTTGTTTTAATTATTTTGGAATGTTATTTAGTTTAGTAAATTATGCTGATTTATTGAGTTAAAGAAAAATGGAGATAAAATGTGTATATTATGATGATTTATTAAATTTTTTTTTAAAAAAAATAAACATGTTGTGCAATTATCATAAAATATGGTTAAATACTAAACATGGCCTAAAAAGTATTTAATTTGATATAGTTATACTTGGTTCTTCCAATGTTGATACTCGAATTTGATGAGAAAATATTCGGCCTTCGAGTGGCCACCATAAATGAAATTTGTGTTGGTGTATCAAGAGAAAATACATTAGGATGTCTTATTAATGTTATTTATAGATTTTTTTATGTTATAGTAATCATTATAAACGGAATCTTCTTGGAGTTTTCATTGAAAATACATTATGATGAAATATTCATGTGATATAATATAAATAAAAAAAAACATTTATCTACTAAATATTGAACATAAGTGAATACTTGAATTAACATGCAAAGAACTTAAATTAAGATATCATATACCTGATTTGGTCTATTTGATACACATATTTGTTTGAAAATACATTTTATATTTAACTGGTCACCATAAATGAAATCCTCCTAAGTTTTCATTGAATATTCGTTGCAATGAAATATTCATGTGATTTAATAATAATAATAATAATAATAATAATAATAATAATAATATATATCAAGTTAAATATTATCATGTTATTTCATAAATACAAATATTTATTTTTGGATGTATTATTTGTTATTTTGAACGGTTTAAAATATTTTAGTTGCATTATTACCATCAGTTATAACTTTTGGTAAATCAGCAAATGCTCGATACTACATGTATTATGAATGAATACTGATATATAATATCAAAGCAATTATTATCTTGATAATATTCCATGAATACCAACATGCATTATGAATGAATTATGATGATGCAAAAAATATGATGAATAATAATAAGTTTTATGAATGATTACCTTTCAGAAGTTGAGTATCATTCATAATACTTATAATTGATATAAAAAAAATATAATGAATTATTATAAATGATCACTTTCATAAGATGATCAATCATTCATAATATTTATGAGTGAATACTCATGAATATAATATAAAATACTAAAAAAGTATAACATAATACATAATTAATTGTATTATGTGATGAACAAATATTAAAAAATCAACTCTAACACTAACTCCATCAATCATTACCATTCGAAAATCGAGTATCTTCTCAAAAAATCGAGTATCGCAAGGTAAAATAAAATATTTGTTAATACAAATTAAGTACATTTTAGGTCAGATTTTTATCATATTTTAAGATGAGTATATAACATGTTTATTTTAAAAAATAAATAAAATTAATAAATCATCATGTTACATCTTCTAATAAAAAACGAGTATCAACACGACAAAATCAGTAGGCTTAATTAATCATTTAATTGTATTCAATGATAACAACACAACATGTTTATTTTAATCTATAAATAACATTGATAACAACACAACATGTTTATTTTAATCTATAAATAACATTAATAAGATTTTAATCTATAAATAACATTAATAAGACATCATAATGCATATTCTCTAACAATATCGATACATATTTCATTTATTGTGATCACTCGAAAATCGAATAAGTTCTCATGAATATCAACATGACAAAATCAGATATTTGTTAAATCAAATAATATTTATTAGATCATATTAAGTATTTAACTGTATTACACAATTATAACTACTAAACATCAACTATAAACTTCATATATGGTTACCACCGAAAGATCATGTATTTTATCACCAAAATTGAGTATCAATATAATAAAATCATGTATATGTTGAATAATGCAATTAGTCCAATTAGCGAAATATTTATTATACGTGACTCACAAAGTTAATTTATGTTAGCCTCATATTTGGTCCAAAGAATACATCAATTCTAGAAAAATTTAAATCATTCTGATAATCCAATATCTGATTACGAATAAATTGCAAGAAATTAATAGATAGCGTCGATTGTTTGTACAATGAATCGACTATTGGAATCATACTTATTCATTCAAAAATCTTGCTCATAATATTATCCCGATGACTAAAATCAAAACAAACTTAATTATTTGAGGTTACAACAAAATGTGTTTCTCGTATATGAGTAGGTCTCTTGTGAGACGATCTCACGAATCTGTATCTGTGAGACGGGTCAACCCTACCGATATTCACAATAAAAAGTAATGCTCTTAACATAAAAATTAATATATTTTCATGGATGACCCAAATAAGATATCAGTCTCACAAAATATGACCTGTGAGACCGTCTCACACAAGTTTTTGTATATCCAATTATACGTTTAATTTCGTTTTCGATAAATTTTTTTAACTCATTTATTTTTCAAAATAAACCTCAAGCGCAACCAAAGAAAACCCTCCTGTTTCTACCATCCATCGCAATTAAGTAAAAGAGACTCGAAATCATAGTTTGATTCAGATATTGAAAGCCAATATTTATTACATTACGACATATTTTATTTCAGAAATTATAAAAGTCAAATCTTGCATATTTAATTATTTTTAGTTATATATATTTTATTCTATTGTGTCATCACAACATTTCAAATCTCAATCGTCGTCCCATCAAATCCATGTATAGACGTACTATAGTGCGCATCTTATAAATATCGCAGTTCCTTCAAGAATCAATTACGGTAGGTGGAACTAGAGAATTTCTCAATCAAAATCGAACACTCTTCTCGATTTGTTTATTGGTAAACTATATAAACAGATTAAATCAGATGATTTTATTTTTAAATCTTTCTTCTTCTTCTTTTTTTTTTTTTATAGAACCAAGGTCGAAATTATTGAAAAAAATTGTCTCACAACTGCGATAGAAGGGTTCTCTGACAATTTTTAGAAATCGAATGAATCCAGTCTTATACATACGAAGAAGGTAATTAAAAAAGAAGGAAGAATTTTATACCTTAAAAGAAGTGTGAGATGAAAGTCTATGCACGGTTTTAAACGAGAGAAAAAACGACAGAATCCTTTTTTTGAATATTTTTTATATTCATAATTTTAGATATATTATATTATTATATCATAAAACATTTAGTTCCCGAATGCCTCTTGGACATATAATTCTTAGCTCCGTGGTTCGAATAAGAATCGGTATGTGAACATGTTGGCAATTTCGTAGGAATGCCAATTTGGTCGGCCATGACGAGAATCCAATTCTGTGTTGATTTGGGCACACGAATCTGAAGCACGAAGATCATAATGTGAAAGATTTTGCAGTAAGAAGAGACACGGTTGTATGCTTTCTTTTGAGGAATACCCATCAATTAGCCCTACTTTATGGGGATTTCGGTACGATACCCAAATCACAGCTTTCGGACTTGGCTTGGTTATTCGGCTTGTTTCGATTCGAGTTACATCGAGTGTCAAGAATAAAACCCAACTTGTTATAACATTATTACGGTAGGGGCAAGATGAGGAAAGAAGACGAAATTAGTAGGATGAATTTTTATTTTTTTTTAAATTTATTTTTTTAAAAAAACTAATGAAACTGTGAGAAATGAAGAGAGCAAAATTGAATGACTTTATTTCATCTCATGCGTACACTATATAGATGTACTACAAGGATAAGAAATACATAAAAAGAGGAACAAAAAGTTGTTACAACAAATTAATCTAATCTAGTTGATAAGATAAAACTAAATTTCAAATATGAAAATAACAAACAAAACTAAAAACACTCATATTATCCAACACCCCCCCTCAAGTTGGAGTCGGGATTGAAATGTCGAGAACGCCCAACTTGGGAAGTAGCCGGCGAAGCGCATCACCACCGAGAGGTTTGGTAAAGATGTCTGCTAATTGATCACTAGAACGTAGGTAGACAGGAGCAATAAGACCTGCCTGAATTTTTTCCCCTACAAAATGGCAATCAATCTCAATATGTTTTGTGCGCTCGTGAAATACAGGGTTCTCGGCAATGTGAATAGCAGCTTGACTATCACAGTGAACAGAAATTGGTTTTGCATGATGGAGGCCCAGATCTGAAAAGAGATATCTTAACCATTGTAATTCAGAAGTGAGTGCATCTAGAGAACGATATTCAGCTTCTGCGGAGGAACGAGAAACTGTGGATTGTTTCTTGGTTTTCCAAGAAATGGGGCAAGAACCAACCATGGTGAAATAACCAGTGGTGGATCGACGAGTAGTTGGACAACCAGCCCAATCAGAATCAGCGTATCCTACCAAAGTAAGAGAACTAGATGCAGGAAGAAATAAACCCTTACTCACAGTTCCTTTTAGATAACGAAGAACTCGATATGCAGCATCGAGATGACTAGAATAAGGGCATTGCATGAATTGACTAAGTACATTTACGGCAAATTGAATATCAGGTTGAGTTACAGTGAGGTATAGAAGTCTCCCCATGAGTCGACGATAAACTGCTGGATCAGAAAGAAGAGTGCCATCATTTGATCTCAAACGAAGGTGTTGGTCCATAGGAAAATCAGATGGCCGATGAACCTCCAGATTCGTCTTTGGCGAGAAGTGCAAGAAGTTTATTGTATTGTTCAGACGTTAATTGGCTAGCAAAAGTAGCGGAAGGCGGCTCTGTCTTCTTCATCTGCGTATCTGCAAAGCCGGAAGAGGTTGCTGATTTCTTAACCTGCGTATCGGGAAAGCCATGAATCTGATAGCATGTGGCAAGAGTATGACCATGCTTGTTGCAATGCTCACAGAAAGGGCGTTGGCGTTTTCCCGAAAATCGAGAAGGCGTCTTATAAGCTTGAAGTGCTGCTGAATCAACATTAGGAGTAGTTCGGATATTAATCTCTTGTTGTTTTTCTTCTTGACGGACCAAATTATAGATACGTTGAATTGAAGGAAAAGGCTCCATTAGAAGAATTTGGCTGCGAATAGCCGAAAAACGATCATGCAGGCCTTGAAGGAACTCCATGGCACGATCTTGATTTTGTTGATGAAGGATATTTTTAGCATTGCCGCAAATACATGGAGTAATAGAAATAATGGAACTGAGTTCATCCCACAGAGATTTGAGTTGTGTGAAATAGAGAGAAACAGATATACCATCTTGTTTGAGAGTGGAGATTGATTGTTTCAATTGATAGATCTTAGGAGCATTTGATTAAAAAAACGATCCTTAAGGTCCGTCCAGATCTGAGCTGCAGTTTCAGTATACAAGATACTTGGACGTATTTCTGGTGAAACGGAGTTAAGAATCCAACTCCCAACTAAGTCGTTACACCGTTCCCAGTTGGAAAAATCATCCTTTCCTTGTGGCATTTTAAGAGATCCATCAACAAAGCCAAACTTGTTTTTAGCACGGAGTGCCATTGTTACCGCACGACTCCATGAACCGTAATTGTCTCCAGTCAATAAAGGAGTAACAAGAACAGTTGAAGGGCTATCAGAATGATGAATAGCGTAAAGATTGGTTTTGATAAGAACTGAAGATTTTGGAGATGTTTCTGTGCCAGACATATTGAAGAAACAAAGGAAAGATGTGGAATTGAATAAGGGAATTATATGTGATATAACTAACCTGCTCTGATACCATGTGAGAAATGAAGAGAGCAAAATTGAATGACTTTATTTCATCTCATGCGTACACTATATAGATGTACTACAAGGATAAGAAATACATAAAAAGAGGAACAAAAAGTTGTTACAACAAATTAATCTAATCTAGTTGATAAGATAAAACTAAATTTCAAATATGAAAATAACAAACAAAACTAAAAACACTCGTATTATCCAACAGAAACTTGATATTTTAGAAAAATTGGGGATTTTAACGATGCCATCTCTAATTTGAGAGCATTTTCCAATAGACCCAACATTTTTTTTGCGCATGGATTTCAGGCTTGAGCGCAGCCGTTTTGTCATTGAAGATGAAACTAAATAATAGACAATACTAATAATGATTTTTAGCTAACATTATTATTAATTTTTTATTAGCAGTTTATTTTAAAAAAAAATTTATGTATTAAATATTTTTACTTTATTATTATCATCATTAAATTTTCATATTATTAAATTTTTTTCATTATTGTATTCTTAATTAAGTTGTTATTACTAATAATATTATTATTTTATAAAGTTTTCATTTATTTATATGGAGAACAAAAAAAAATATCTACAAAATATTAAATTATCAAGTGGATGAAGTAAATGTTTAAAATAATGGTCTTTTGATGGTAATCCTTCCATTTTTTTTTCCTAATTTGTTTTTATTTTTACAATATTTTAAGCTTCAAAACATATTTTTGCATAAAACTCGATATTAAATTTACGGATAAAAAATAAAGAAACTCATCAACTAATATTTATTAATTAGCTTGAGGTATTTTTGTCAATTTATACGAAAAATATCAAAAAATATGATAATTTTCAATACATGAGGTATTTAGCTACTTCTTAAAAAATTAGAGAGTTTTACCAACATGATATTAATATTTCATTTGAATTTTGAAGTTTCATGCCAGTTAAAAGTTTCACGGGGAGGTTGGATGCTATTATCTCGAATTGTATTTGATACTTAATGAAGTATATATTTTAGGAAACTTTTGACTCCATTCTTTTGGTAATATACTAATATTAACTTTGATTCTCTATTTATTTTTTTAGTTATTGTATTTTTGCTATTAAAAATTATATACATACATATGATAATTATCCTCGCCACTTTAGATGCAAACATAAAATCTTAGATCCGTCCTTGGTCACAACTTTGGGAGATAATGCGAAAAATAAATATTTCATGATCAAAACTGGAAGAGTACATTTTCTAGCAATTTGGTTACTATTTTTAATGGTAAATATGAAAATTTAGTTAGTGAACTTTTGTGGGTCTAACTGGAAACAATCAATGTGGAATTTTAAGGCAAAATAACAAATTATTCTGTGGTGGAGATGGCGAGTTGCCAAAGAGGTACTAAACAATATACACGTTGAATTCGCTCACAAGACAATGGCTTTGCTCGATAGGGAGCTCTCACAATTTGATTGAGAAAGATAATCCGATGTGTTTAACGATTAAATTTAGATAATCCGATGTGTTTAACGATTAAATTTTGTTAGTTGTCCAATAAATGTTAGATAAAATAGTTGGGAGTTCCATATTTGGGTTTGAACAATTATCTCCAATTGAGCTAACTGTTAGAGTTGAGTTAGTTTCAAGTTTCAATCTTAACATGATATCAAAACTCATGTTCTGTTATAGTGTTATGTACGAGACTGTTTATAGTTAAAGTCATCTGTACTGTCCAATTCTTTGTAATGTTGCGCGAAACGAGCTTTTGACCCAAAAATAAAAATAAAAACCTGCTTACAGTTGTGGGCGGCCTTTAATGTAGAAATAAATAAATTGACCTAAAATTTAAGATGTCAACTTTCCTGTCACTTTCTCTTTTTTTAATTCCCTTGATATAAATAATATAAAAAATGATATTTTGTGTAATAAATTTTTTTTTAAAAAAATTCTAGCGATGCTCGAGTGGCCAATGAACGTGAAAAGATACTAGCGTTGACCCACGGTTATGTTTTATAAATATTATATTGTTTATTAAAATTTTGTAAATATCTTCTCATAATATGCTCTCTCCTTTTAACAAAAACTTGTGTGAGACGATCTCACGAATCGTATTTTGTGAAAAAGATATCTTATTTGGGTCATCCATGAAAAATTATTACTTTTTATGCTAAGAATATTACTTTTTATTGTGAATATCGGTAAACCCATATCAAAAATAAAGATTCGTGAGATCGTCTCACAAAAACCTACCCCTCTCTTTTTTTCTCTCTATAATGTTTGGTGGGATCAAATGTACGTCTATGAGATACATGGATGATAAGATCACTCGGCTACAAAACCCAGTCTGACAATATGTCCTTCTCAAATCAAGTTTAAATTTTCAAAATCTAAATTTAAGTTTGCATCCATTATCTTTAAAATAACATATATGTTTACACTCTTTGGTCTAAAAAAATATTTCTTAATTCATTGGACTTATTTTTTTCCTGGATGAAAATCGATACATAACATTGAAAATATAATATTAATATATGATTTTCTGATAACCAATTGTTTCATCCAATACGTGTCTTTGTCATTTATAATTTTTTTGAAAATTTTCTAAATTATATTTATCGATTATAATATCAAAATTCGCATGTATATATTATAAATACATGATAATATCCGTGTGAATGAATGTGAAGTCTCCGTTGGCTACTAATGCATTGACTTGGTGAAGTAAACGCCCTTGGCTCACATGGCCAATTGGCATGCAACGACAACTTATAATGTAATTTCGAACCATTTTTTCTTTATTAAACATTGTTGACTAGGTCTCAATATCTTTTATATTATTAAATGAATTGAAATTATATCAAAATCAATATTTTTTGTCAATTGATCGAGCTATACCCATTTTTTCCTTAGAAATATGAATTTAAATTGTCTACTAATTGTGTATATATCTATTTTTTTTAAAAAAAATGTAAATCACTGGGATTGATTTTATGGCATATTATATAACTAATATTTTGATTCTAAAAATCAGACATAAAATATTTAAGACATTAGATAAATGTGTTTAGTCAAATATATTTGATTTTTAAAAATGGAAGTGTACCGAATTGAACTAGCAATATATTTTTGGTTTAAACTTACTTTTGCTATGCATGACTTGCACGTCCACCATCCTCAAAGTCTACTCTTCTCGGTTGATTAACATCAAATTCAAAATATTAAATACTAATTTCTAACACTAATCATCTCTCTAGTACATCATTGTATCGGAATGGTGCTTGTGAGAGGAGCCTGGATTCGTCTCTGCGGTGTTTTACTGCTTCAATGCGCAGCAGCGGCCACCAGCTCCACCGCAGCGGACTTAAATGCAACGGCTCCGACCACCGACACATCAAACATTTTAAAAGGAGCCGTCATCACGAAGCATGGCTGCCCCAGTAAATGCGGCAACTTGACCGTTCCTTACCCTTTTGGAGTCGGCAAAGGCAGCGGCTGCGGACTTGAGGCCATATACGAGCTCAACTGCAGCGACGCTTTCGATCCACCTCGCGCATACATCGGCACCATCCAAATCTACGAAATCTCCGACAACCAAATGCGAATCTCGAACGTCGTGGCGAAGACATGCTACGATGAATACGGCGCACTGGTCCAATCAAACTTCGCCTCTTCCGACATCACCAACACGCCGTTCAGCTATTCGGAGCTGAACAAGTTCACGCTCATAGGCTGCGACGATTTGTCTCTAATCAGCGGCATTTCTGGCCATAACTTCACCAGCGGATGCGTTTCACTTTGTTCACAAGCAGATGATGTGGTAAGTGGCTCCTGCTCGGGAGTTGGGTGCAGCCAGACTTCGGTGCCCAAGGGATTCAAATACTATCTTACCCAGCTCTTAAGCCTTAGGAACCACACCGCCGTATCCTCTTTCGATCCATGCAGCTATTCTTTTCTTGGTGAGGCCAAGAGGTTCACTTTTCAAGGGGTTTTGGATTTCTCTGACCCAAATTTCGCTCGAAGGGTGTCTTCCACCGTTCCGATCGTGGTCGATTGGGTGATCGGGAACTTGACTTGTGCTGACGTCAAGGATTCTCCAGATTACCTTTGCAAGGCTAATAGTACTTGCGTTGATTCGGATACAGTGTGGGCCGGCTATAGGTGCAGGTGTGAAGATGGATACGAAGGCAACCCATATCTGGAACCTTGCACAGGTTTTATAAATTACATTTCATATAACGATGATTAACTTGATTGTTTTAATGGTCTAAAACCAGAGTTCACCAAGTTTTGTGACGACCTATAATTTTGCAGATATTGACGAGTGTGCGGATCCGAGCAAGAACAATTGTGCGGAAAATAGTTGCATCAACACACCTGGAAATTTCAGATGTTCTTGTCCGAAAGGACAGACCGGAGATGGTAGACGGGATGGGGACGGTTGCTATGCTGTTAATTCACAGTTCCCTGTGCTCAAGGTGTCGTTAGGTAATTCGGTTCCAATGCTGATTCTATCTTGAAGTTGAATACTGGCGAGTGATAAATTTAAATTTTGGATTGTTAGTAAGGAAAACTTGTGTTAAATTTTAGTACAATCGAAAAATTCTTTTGATGTTTTTTACCTCGTTCTTGGGAAAATATGATATGGGTTGTTGAGATGCTGTTTCAACCTTGGTAATTTCTTAACATTATTCAGCAGAAGATCCACTTTTGGCAGGTTTTAATCAAGGCAATAATCAAGCGTCAGCTTCTGTATTGAAGCCAATTTTTGCAGCTCAATCCGTCATTTTGTAATTTTCAAATGTTTTCTTGATAATTTGGAGAATAATTTGAATGTGCTATGTTTCATTTATTACAACACGACTTCCATTTTCCTGAAATGCAGGTATAGTATTCGGGTTTCTATCCTTAGTCATTGCTGCAGCTTGGATATTGTTCAGCGTGAAGAAACGAAAGCTCATAAAACAAAGGGAGAAATTCTTCCAGCAAAATGGAGGTTTCTTATTAAAGCAACAAATATCTTCCCGCGAAGGGTCCGTGGATTCCAGCAAAATATTCACGGTTGAAGATCTAGAGGAAGCCACCAACAATTATGCAGATGACAGAATCCTCGGCAGAGGCGGATACGGCACAGTCTACAAAGGAATCCTACCTGATAGTCGCATAGTTGCTATAAAAAAATCTCGAGTAATGGATGAAAGCCAAATAGAACAGTTCATAAATGAAGTGGTGATACTCACCCAAGTGAATCATCGTAATGTCGTCAAACTTTTGGGGTGTTGTTTGGAATCCGAAGTTCCTTTACTCGTCTATGAATATGTTTCGAATGGGACGCTTTACGACCACATACACCAAAACAGGGGAATGACTTGGTTATCATGGGACAACCGTTTAAGAATCGCCTCAGAAGCAGCAGATGCCCTTTCATATCTTCACTCAGCAGCATCGATTCCTGTCATCCACAGGGACGTAAAATCTGCCAACATCTTACTGGACGAAAACTACATTACCAAAATCTCGGACTTCGGGGCCTCCAGACTAGTCGCCCTGGATCAAACCGAAGTCACCACATTAGTCCAAGGCACACTAGGATACCTGGATCCCGAATACTTCCACACTAGCCAATTGACTGGAAAAAGCGACGTCTACAGTTTCGGGGTCGTGATGACGGAGCTTCTGACCGGGAAAAAACCAATCGACATGGAAAGAAGTCAAGAAGAACGGAACCTAACAACGCATTTCATAATGGCGATTAAAGAAAACAGACTGTTTCAGGTTCTTGATCCCCGAGTAATACGAGAGGGTTCCCTGGAGCAGCTCCAGGCCGTCGCTGACTTGATAAAAAGATGTTTACACTTGAATGGCGAAGACAGGCCCACCATGAAAGAGGTGGCCAGGGAACTCGAAGGTTTGAGGAAGTTTAATCAGCATCCTTGGGCACAACAACCGGAGATTCACGAAGAATCTGCGGGATTGATGAATAATGGTGCCGAATCAAACGATCTTTATGCGGCTTCAGCCAACCCTGCGGATCTTTACAGTATTCAAATGACTGCTTACAACAACAATACAGGTGATTTCTCTGGAATATTCAGTTTGGACAGCACCAGCCAAATGATGTTCCAACAGGTGAATCGGCCCCGGTGATTTTGGAGACATGCAATAAGTATGGAGAATACGTGAAGTTTTGTGAAATTTAGCTCTTATTTTCTTTTATTTTTGGGTTTAAATAATTTTTTCGGAATTTGATTAAAGATTATTCATGGAAATGTGTTTCGTTGTACGTTATATATTGCAATGTATCGCTGATTTATTGAAGCTTCTTTATTAATTTTACGTGTTTTATTATCAACAGTCAACACTTCGTAGTTCGTTGTTATGATTTAAAAAATCTCGACAACATTCCAAATTTACCTTTTTGTAATATTATTTATAAAAATTATAGTTTTTAATGTTTTTATAATTATTTTATTTAAAAAAATGGTGTATTTTAAATATTTAAAAAAATTGATTTAATAAAAAATATATAATCCAGAAACTCTAAAACATTCAAAATATACTCTTTTATTTATATTACTTTAAAAATTATAATTTTAAATTTTTTCAAAATTATATTTTCTTCACCTTAATTATTTTTTTATTATTTAATTTGATTGTATATATAATTTAATTTGTGGAGTACTAACATTCCTATTTAATCTAAAAAACTACGAAAATTTCTTAAGAAAATAACGATGAAAAAATTTAAAACTATATTTTGTATAACTAATATAGAAAAAATGGTAAATTTGGAATGTCAGTGGAGATATTTGAATTACACAACTTTTTATATATATATTTTTTAATGAATGAGTAATATGTTAGATATGTGCAAATGTTAAGGGTAGTTATTATACAAGTATTTGTCGAAATAGATAACTTATATAGACAACTCTCAAATTTTTTGGTTGGATTGACGAGTTCGTACAAATAAGATGTAGAATGATATTAAATAAATAAGAGTATATTTGATTGATTATTAAATTCGAGATGAGATGATAAATTATAAATTTTTTTAAATAATTAAAAAATATAAATAAAAAATATAAATGATAAGATTATAATTTTGATTTAATATAAATAAAATTATGAGAAAAAAATTTCTCGAATTGGATTATTAATTGAGTAGGTCACTTGTGAGACGGTCTCACGAATATTTATCTGTGAGACGGGTCAACCCCACCGATATTTAGAATAAAAAGTAATACTTTTAGCATAAAAAGTAATATTTTTTTATGAATGACCCAAATAAGATATTAATCTCACAAAATACGACAATAAGATTGTCTCATATAAATTTTTGCATAATTTAATTTTACCAAGTGGAACAATGAAGGAAAGCGATGTGGTGTAATATATAGAGCAGCGCAGAAAGAACGAGCGGCCACACAACAACACGGGAATGCTGAAATCCTATTGGGCGAAACTCGTGGGAGAATTTGAAACTGCCACGTGTACCCCCACTGTTGCTCTAGATTCTTCTCGACCCCGATTCTTACCAAATCTATAAATTGCCTTTCCCGTATTTGCGCTTCCTTGTTGCTCCTTAAACAAGCTTACAGAGGGAATTTTTGTGCGAAATTAGGTTTTTATTTATCTAGTATCGAAGCATGAAGGCTCGTCTTGGACTGTTGATTATTGCCGCCGGATTGCTGCTAATTGTCTTTTGTGAATCGAAAAAGCTTGATCCTTACAAGGTAATGTTTCATGTGTTATTCGTACGTTTTCTTGTTGTTGTTGTAATTGTAATTATCTTATCCTTTTTTGCGTTTTTTGTCCTGATTTGGAGAAGAGTGACTTAGGCTTAGTTTTGGTGGAGTACCGAAAAATCATCCATGCTAGTTGTCGTTCCTTGCGATTGAGACTATCTAAACAATCAGAACAATGCAGCAAGTTCTTCGAAGAATTTGGTTGCATCGTTATGTGTGGAGAGAAATACAGTGAAGACCTCGACTTTTTGCTTTTATTTTGTGCGGAAGATGTTCTTACTTCTTCGAAATTCGAATGGTTATTTATCGAAGAAGGGTTGGTTACACCCCTGTGTGCCAGTGTTCCGTTGTTTTATCGAGAAGGCTTACACCCCTGTGTGCAAGTGTCCCGTTGTTTAATGGTGCCGTACCCGTGTTTCTTTGTTTACGCGTGGGACTCTAGCTTTCTAGAAGGAGTCTAATGCTTATGCATAGTGATGATGCAGAGAAAAGTTTCAAATTTTCCTTTGAAGAAAAATATTTTTAATATCAGTTGCATCAGTTTGCATATGCAGACAGATTTATATTTAGATTTGCCTATTTATTGCGAGGCTAAGTTCTATGACATGCTGTTAAATCTACTTCCCGTTTGGAATAAATAAGACACTCGCTTTATCCATATTAAAATAAAAACTTAAAATTCTAGGTTATTATTATCTGAAGTACATTTGACAGTTTTGAAAAGCACAGAAAGTTAAGCATTATACTTCTTCCATCGAGAATTTCTTTTTATCACTTGATGGAGAACTTTTTTCCATTTTTTTTAACTTGAAACAAATTTATATGTTCTTTCAGGTACTCGGGGTTGATCGCAGCGCAAGTCAACGCGAAATTCAGAAAGCTTTTCACAAGTAAGTTCTGCTTTGGAATTTTGTGCTCTTTATTGTGTTTCGTTGGTCTTCTTTGTTGATTGTTATGCTCACATGGAAGTTTTATACTTCTTGGCTGATTTTTTGCATGTTAATGTTTTTGTCAGACTATCACTCCAATATCATCCTGACAAAAACAAGAATAAGGGTGCCCAAGAGAAGTTTGCTGAGATTAATAACGGTACAACACTCTCATCTCCTTTGAGTTCCGCCAATTCGAAGAATTCAGCTGCTACCGTTCAGTATGAAAATAGAAACACAGTGTTTTTTAGAAGCCGTCCGTGCTTTGATGGGGTTAGCAAGGATCCATGGGGGTGTGAAAATAAAAAATGCGTAGTGGGAGGCCAAACCTGTTTAAATAATGCAATAGTAAATACCATGAGCGTACTTACAAACGAACCATGATACTGCTTTTTTTTTTTGTGTGTTTGATATTATTCAAAATGAAAACATATCTGCTCTACTTTATTCTCACATAATGTCTAATAAGTTGTGGGTGGTGGTGCCTTTTGTTTTCATTTCCTTTTTTTTCCTGATACCTTTTCTTTTGGGTTCTATCTTCTATGGTCTGGTATATTCTTCTCTTGGTGAAATCTCTTGATCTTTGTTTATTTAATTGTTTTCCAGCATATGATATATTATCTGACGAGCAGAAGAGGAAAAACTATGATCTTTTTGGGGATGAAAAAGGAAATCCTGGATTTGATGCTAGCACTTCTGGAGATCATGGTGGATATACCTATTTCACTGGTGGCGAGCCCGGAGAAAGTGGGTTTAATTTTGGGCCAGGTGGACAGGGAGGTTCAAAGTCATTCTCATTTTCTTTTGGCGGTGATCCTGGTTATGGTGGGCAAAGCTCATTTGGTTTTGGTTTAAATGATATATTTTCCAATCTTTTTGGAGGTGGTAAGGGAGGGGGGAGTCAATTTGGTGGCTTCGGTAGTTCAAGTAGGTCTCAGTACGGAGGTCGGAATTCTGATAAGAGCATTTTATCTGTAAATTCAAAATTCTATAAGAAAGAAATAAATGATAGAGGGATGAGTTGGCTCTTGTTATTTTACTCTCCCGATCTCCAAGGGACACAATATTATGAATCTATTATAGAGGAGGTTGCCGCTTCACTGGTGGGAGCACTGAAGGTACAAGTTCATTTTCTATTCACATACTATTTATCTAGATAACATCAACTCATAGAATATGGAAATGTTAACATGCACAGGTTGGAAGCGTAAACTGTGAATCTGAAGCATCATTTTGCAAGGAGCTAGGTGTACATCTACGCAGAGCTCCAAAGGTTTATGTTTATTCGTACTCAAAAGGTGAAAGTGGCTCTTTGGTTGAGTACAGTGGTGATTTAGATGTGAAAGGCTTAAAAAGTTTTTGTCGAGACAATTTACCCAAATTTTCGAAGGGCGTTAACTTGAGTCAGTTCAAAGTTGCTGCTGAAGCTGTAACATTACCTAAAGTGATGCTTTTGTCTACGAAGAAAAGTACTCCTGTTATCTGGCGGGCACTTAGCGGCTTATACCACAAACGCTTTGCATTCTACAACGCAGAGGTAGTTTTAAGTGTGCCTCTCCTACCCTACGAGGAATATTTTTTTGTGGGTTTCGTGGGTGCTTACTTTTTTCATGTCGTGGTACATCAAACTTGGATTTATGTTTGATGTTTGCTTTATAAAATGAAACTAATGACCATCTTGAATATTTATAGGTTCATGACGATTCTGATCCTTCTGTGAGGGCGCTAGGGGTCAATTCACTTCCAGCTATCATTGGCTGGCTATCAAATGGCGAGAAAGTGATTCTCAAATCTGGGATATCCGTGAAAGATTTAAAATCTGCTGTTCAAGACCTCAGTGGCCTACTTGAAATTTTTGAGAAGAAAAACAAGGTTGCTTCAACCAAAACAAACCATCCTGAATCAGGAGATAATCACATACCATTGCTTACAGGATCAAACTTTCATGAAGTATGTGGAGATGGATCTCCCGTCTGCTTAATTGGTGCTTTTAGGTCATCCAAATCAAGGGACAACCTTCAAACAATTTTAAAATCTGTAAGTAAGAATTTTTTGACTAACGAGTGTAACGACTTGTGATGTTAAGAATAACCTATATTTATTCTGTGATGATGTGATAGAAGCAGCAATCTCACTGTCTCTATCTTTGCTTGATCTTTTTAGGTGTCTCAAAAATCATTCTCCAGAAAACAGACTGGAGTCTCTGGTTCGAGGACTTCAATTTCTTACTCTCTCCTTGATGCTACCAAGCACCAATCATTCTTAAATGCTTTCGAGAAATCAGGTTTCAAGTCATCACACAAATTCTTGGTGGCCTACAAACCAAAGAGAGGAACATTTGCTACATTTCAAGGTGACATAACTGAAGAAGCAGTCGAGAATTTTATAATTTCGATACTGAACGCTGATGTGCAGTTTGCCAAGACAAAAAAAAAGCCTACTCTAAAATGAAAATCAAAATCCTTGTCACATGGCTAGCAAATTCTGTCGGCCACATTCTTAACGCGAAGATGCCCGCCCCTCTATCTTTTTGTGCTTACACTGGGCATGTAAAGTGTACACAAGGAATGAGGCGAAGAGGGAAAGGTAGAAAGATGGCATTGAAGAATTTGAGAGTATTAATAGCTATTTTCTTGCAATCTTTGAGATTGTATTGTGTTTTTTTAGACACAGAATCTGTGAAGGATATAGTAATTAGAGTACATCTTCTTTTGTAGTTTTCCATGAATGATAGAAAGTCCACGGATAATTTATCTGATAAACCACTAGTTATACTGATGTTGTGAATGTAAAATGTAAATGCAGCTGAGATGATTGGAGGTTTATTTCAACTACAAGTTTAAATTCGATTTTTTTAATGTTTTTTTCATGGTTAAATAAGACTATTGATCATCATCACTATCATTATCAGTGATCGAGTGTTTCTTATAGAGAATATCTTCTGGTTTTTTCTTAGAATTTTGGCTTTACCAAACAGTCCATATTTTCTAATTCTTCATAATTTAATAAAATATAACAAAATGTAAATTAATAATCCTTATTAAAGATCAAAATTTAAATATTTAATCATAATCACATGTGAAATGCTATCAATTTGGTTTATTTAGACAGAATGTTGCCTAAATTGTGCAATTAAATATATGAAGTAAAATAATGTAATTAGTAGTTTAGAAGAGTTAAGTATTCATCAGAGTTTAAATGGGGAAATTGAAATTATTTCTAATCTTATGATTAAATTAATGAATTCCATATTTTAGCCATGCGACTTGTTAAGAAATTTGGGCTGCTGGAAGCCCAAAACAATGGGGCCCTTTGTCCCATTAAACGGACGCCGAATATAAATACGAGCGTTAATTCTAGGGTTTTTGGAATCGCGTACTGTCGTCGCTCGGAATCGGATTTCAATATTAGTCGAGGAGGCGTTCTGATTTCACCACCAATTCTCTTTCGCCATGAGAGCCAAGGTATAAATTTTTTTTTTTTTTAAAAATCTTCGTTTCATGATTCCAGGCATAACTTTTATTCACTTTTTATCAGTTTTTTTTTCAAATTTCTATTTTGTGTGTTGTGTGGTGATTTGTAACAGTGGAAGAAGAAGCGTATGAGGAGGTTGAAGAGGAAGCGCCGAAAGATGAGACAGAGATCTAAGTAGTGCCCTTCTTTTATTTCTAACCCAGCGATGTATGGTTTTTTTTTCTTTCTTTCTCTCGATGTTTTTTTCGAATTCGTGGCTTTAATTTATATTGAAACTTTGTTATTTCTTGGCTTGAGCATTTTCTTTGGTTTATGCTCAATTTTGTTTTACCAATGTCTTCGCATTATGTTTGATTATTTCCCTTTTGTTCTGTTCTGATCGAGTTTGATTATAATTTCTAGAATTTGGTTAGCTCAATGTGATAGAAGGATTACTATCAAGTTCCCCCGACCATTTCCATCCCGCACGACCGACAAAGCAGAACTAGTTTAGATGGATTTCTTGTATACCTTGCTGGTTCGATTCCACAGTTTCAGAAATTTGAGAAACTCGGATGTATAGACCTCAGTGTTATTGATCTTAAAGATTCACCATCTTCCAACCGTTTTTAAGGTCTGGACAATCTTGTATACAAATTATTCGGGTTTTTTACACTTGGTGGGATCATTCCTCAGTCTCTCTTTGGCCTTTATTGCAAAATCTTTGGATGAGTGATAACCAACTTAGTTTCCAAGTGAAGTGATTCTCCCCTCGATGTTCCTATTCTGGAACAAGAAGAAACATATTCTGAAAAAAGCAGAGCAACATAAAACTGAACTCCCCCTTAGCTCTCAAACTATTGCAAGAAAATTTCAAATACCCCCAGCATCAACACGGGGGTGCCTTTTTCTTGGGATCAAATACCTGCCAACAACGGAAACACGTATCAGACACCAAAAACTCCTCCGCCTTCCAGCTGGTGGCAACCATTGGCCAATATTGAAGAAGGAGCCCCTGCAGATATCCAACTCCCTGAATGTGTAGTTGATGGCTTTTGTGGTAACGAAGCAGTTGATATATTTTCATTAGCCGAAACAATGGAAGGTTTAGCGGAAAATGGCGATACATGTTCTTCCGAAGAGCCTGATGACTCTAATCCCAGTCTCCAGATTTCATAATTCAAAGGTTTCTTCCACATGCCCAAGCCCTAGCTGCTGCATCTCTAGCACAAAAGAAACTGATGTTTTCTTCTCCTCCGAGTTCTAACGCTAGTTTTTCTCGACCAGTTGGTGCTAGCAACTTAAAAGGCTGCAGCTTTCATAGTTTATACCGATCGCTGGTGGAGCGCAAGGGGGCCGGACCCCGCTCCTGGAGCTTGCAAAAGTGATAGCACTAAGGATTCAACCTAACAGACCAAAAAATGTTGAATTTTTATATCATATTTTTAGAACATGTAAACTTTTCCTCCAAACATATTTTTAGTACATGTTAACTTTTCCTCCTAACATAATTTAGATATCGCATGAACCAATGTTTTGACTACGTGCCCGCGCTCATATATTTTTTCTTGACCTATAATGTTGCATGGAATGTTCACGAGGAGAATCCAAATTGACACACAACAGGTCATTCAAGAACATGTTAGTATGTTGGCCTAAACTATGTTATATTGTATGTACACGATACACAGCAAAATTAACGTAAAAGAAGATTATTTAAAAGTTGCTGGAATTAAGACTTGTTAATACAAATTTTTTATGTTACAAGCTATCAATTAATCTTCACCTACCCGTGTTTAAAGAGCTGGAAGACGTTTCCCCTACAGAAAATGAGTTATGTACTGCATTGGTGATAATACTATCGCTTAACCCTAAAGCCAATAATCTTGATGTAATTTCTTCACTTCTCCTCGAACCAATTGAGCTCAATTGATCCAACAGTGGCAGCAATTCTTCTCCATTCAGATACTTCATTACTTGCCTCATATTAGGCCTTTTTTCTTCTTTTGGGTGAGAGCACAAAAGGCCAAGTCCCAACACTATTTCCATCTCTTCAGCTACATAATCTGACTTCAAATTGACATCAACTGCATCAAATATGCTGTTTACTTGCATACACTCTACCACCCAGTCCGCCAATATGATGTCGCGGTCCATCTCACAAACTATAGGTGCCCTCCCACATGCCAACTCTAGGAGCAAAATCCCAAATGCAAAAATATCTGTTCTTGTTGAGGCCTTGCCAGTTCGAGTCAGTTCTGGTGCGATGTAACCTATCGTTCCCACCACATTTGTCGTGTGAGAGATTTTCCCGTGGTCATAAAATCTAGCTAGTCCAAAATCTCCTAGTCTCGGATTCATATTACCATCTATTAGAATGTTACTCGACTTCACATCCCGGTGTATGACGATTTTTTCCCACTCCTCATGTAGGTACAACAACCCAGATGCAATTCCTTTGACGATATTAAATCTTTTTTCCCAATCCAAAAAATTCGTGCTGACATTTTCGGATTTGTACAATAAGGAATCAAGACTTCCATTTGGGACATAGTCGTAAACTAGGAGGAGATCCTTTTTATGCTTACACCATCCCTGAAGATTCACCAGATTCTTGTGCCTCAATCTTCCAAGACTCTCAATTTCTGCAGCAAATTCCCTTATCCCCTGAATTGAATTGTTAGACATGATCTTTTTTACTGCAATTTCAGTCCCATTTGTTGGTAAAACACCTTTGTACACAGCTCCAAATCCTCCAATTCCAATAATTTCACTTTCTTTAAACCCTTTCGTTGCCTTGTAAAGATCCCAGTATCGGAATCTACGAGGGCAATCCAATTCCCATTCCTCCAAATGTTCCAACTTCATCATTCTCCTATACAAAAATATGCTTCCCAAAGCCATTAGCAAGAATAGAAGCAGCACAGAAAAGGTTACAATAAGTACTTTTCTCGCCTTAGCATTATTTCTAGGGGATTTTTCAATAGGCTTGACAGGAAGCTCATCAAGATTCAGTGGATCGGCCATCCCATTAAGCTTGAAGCTCCATCCCAGGATATAGTGCGAGCTAACTTTTTCTCCAGTGGCTGCCGAAAATCCAGCATACATGGAAGATCTTAAATAGTTGGACAAATCAAGGTTTTCAGACATCAAAGGTGTGGCTGGCTTAGGATTAAGCAATGGAGAAAGTGTTACATTCAAAATTTTTCTATGACCATCATACTCAATCCAAGCCTGGATTGGCATTCCACTCTCCATCATAATCTCCTTGTTCTCTCTTGTTCCATTAAAAGCAAACGTCGCCGAATCAGTAGCCATGGATTTCATCCCATTCACATTAATCCCAACATGGTTCCCTTCAGTATCCGAGTTTTCTTCATGCCCATTCATCGTGTCGAATTCCACAAGAAAAACATGGTTTGATGGGCTCCCATCATTCCTCGAGTTGAAAATTCCCAGGTAATGACCTGGCTCTGGATCCGGAAATCTTGGCGACGGAGCTAGAACGAAGGCTAAACCAAACCCACCTCGGTTTGCAGAAGAAGGGATGATTTGAAACACAAAATACGTGGAGAATGAAGAAGCATTAGGACTGTTATTGAAAATGGGAATTGGAGTGGGATAAAATGCATGGCCTATTACATTTCGTTTATTTTCTGTAAGTCTTAGAGCTCCATTTGGTTCAATGAGACTTGATCCATCTTGAAGAAGAGATGAACTGTTGAATCCATTGTACGTGAAGTTCAAAGACTGAGAAATGAAGAAAAAGTTGAACAAAATGAAAAGTATTATTATCAAGAAACTGAAAGATCGAGCCATTGAAGATGTGATTTTTAGAGAATTGAAGCCAAGTAACTTAACTATTATAGATTAAAGAAACATGTGTGGACTTTAGAGATTATTGGTAGCATTTAACTCAGAATTGAATCACGCGAAGTGGTGTTTGTATTTTCCATGATGTGCACTGAAGACTACTTCCATCAGTTTTCATAGTTGGACTTGGAATAGTTAACCACAATCAATTTAGATTTGAAAATATATTTTGATAATTTTTTTTATTACAAATTACTTTGAAAATTCAGATACCAAATATTTTGATTTTCGTGTTTTTGCTTGAGCTTCACTTCCCAAAGTTCAATATAAAACATCATTTTTACCTCTTTAATAAAGTGTAAATAAGCCATTGGTATATCTGAACTTGCCTCGATTAGCAATCTTTTCTAAGAACTTGATTAAACCAAGTAAGAGGACTATTTTATAAATAAATTCTTTAGTTTTTGACATAATATATTTAATTAGTTCTTCTCAGCGAAAGAAGTGGAATGAGTTTCTAGATTGAAAAAAAGGTTTTAATCTTACGATTTTTAAACTTAAAAACGAATTGAATTAAATAAACAAAGAAAACTTCAACGTTTGAAGCTAAACTAATTAATGATAAGTATAATCACTCAAACTCCGTTCCTAAGTCCACAAAATACGTGCAGAAACTTCTTCTGCATGACAACAACTCCCTTACCATAAGTTTACGCGTCTCGCCAAAAAACTTCGAAATTTCGGTTTCACTTCTTTTCTTTTTTTAAAAAAAAAAATTAAATAATTATTATTTTTAATTAAATAAATGTTTTCATGAAGTAGTTTTGAGAAATATTTTTGGGATAAAATGCATGTTTGGATTATCTTTTGAATAGATATATGGATAATGATATATGACGAGGTATTCTAAATTTTATATTAGTATGTTACAATATATTATAATCCTATTTTTTTTAAAAAAATTTAAAAAAATAACTAATAAATAATTTGGAAAGTATAATATAATGTTTGGTGAAACTATTTTTTGGAATATGCTCAACGCTTAGCTGATTTATTTGCATGTGGACCAGTTGACTCGAGACAATATAATTAGGTACATATATATATATAGTAATGCAAAAATTCAAGATTTTAAAATTTTTGTTTATTTAAATAATCAACTATTCTGCTCGGTCAACTATTTTGAATTGATTGGTTAAAATTTCAAAGTTGAGACCCAAATTTCAATAAAAATATTTATGGGTTCTGTTTTTTGTGGTCCTTAAACGAGTTTATTTATGTAGGTTTACCAATCCAATGGTTCCAACTACGTGCAATGAGTTAGAATAGATATGTTGTGATACGGTCTCATGTATCTTTATCTGTGAGACGGGTCAATCCTATCGATATTCACAATTAAAAGTAATACTCTTAGCATAAAAAGTAATATTTTTTCATGGATGACCCAAATAAGATATTCGACAAATGAAATTGATCCGTGAGACCATCTCACAAGAGTTTTTGTGAATGAGTTATTATGAACTATGACCAAAAACTGGAAAAAATTTGAATCGGTATATTTTGAATATTTTTTTTCCAATTATGATATCCACAACTTCTCAAAAAAAAAAATTTAAATCTAATCAGACATAAATATTACGTCCCAATAATATTTTATCAAATAAGAATAATCCTAGTTTTATTCCATTTTGACCTATTCACTATATATGAAATTTCTTCATCTTTTCCAACAACAAACTCTCACCAATGGAGTCCCTCTCCAATCCATCACCATTTCATTCTTCTTTTCACTCACAAATCTCACTCCATATGGGCCATTACTATCCCCTTGATTCACCATTTCAATGGCCTCAAGTATACATTTCTCACTCCATTTCATGAATCCCTCCACTCCAAGTAATCCAACTTGTTGATCACCACCATATTGCCTGTTCTCCTCCCATTTTTGCTCCAACGTGATCGAAGAAAAGTAAGGCTCCGCGAAGAGAGATTCTAATGCAACCCTTGCTTCTCCTAAATGGTATGGGAAACTGAACTCCATCGACTCGAGAAAGGCTCGGAAACGAGTGACATTCGAATCCAAGAATGTAGTATAATCACCACAAGTTGTCATATTGCTATGACATGTCTCACCATCACCATAAGTGATGATGCCTTTGTTGAATTTTGTATCACAATTTGTGACATTTTGTAAGAAATTTTCAGCCACTTTAAGAAATTCAAAGACACACTTCTTGCTCTTAATTCTCCCCATATGTGGGAGCCCCACCATGCAATTGAAAACGTACCAAGATTTTCTTCCACAACATTCTTTCTCTATGTTCTTCATTTTACATTCCAAATCCATGAATCCGACCTCTTCTACTTTCATATCTATGCCACAGGATCTCGCATGATCGCAAATCCTGATCTTCGTCTCCTCGAAGTTCCATATCGAGTGGGTAAATAATTCGCAATCTTCACCGAATCTCACCGATGTTACTGTCACCTCCTTGCATCGATATTGCTTTATTTCTTCCAAGAACGATGATATTTGAATCCCCTCTCCAATGTCGAAATCCAATACATGTATGATATCCACATCGCTAGGCATGTTTTCAATAATAGCCGAATTTGCCACAAAGTGAGTAAACTTTCCATGCGGGAAAATCTGATAAAATGCTTTGAACGCTGCATAAAAATTCCTCATGGACTCTTTAATGAGGTAATCCGATTCATTATCCAGATGTCGAAACATATAATACAAGATACGTTCCACAATCCCTCCAACCGGATTAACTTTCTTTATTATGTGTTCAACTATCACTCTTGACAGCAAAGTTTCTTGATTATCTATGGCTTCTGCATAAGCCACAAGGAGATGAAGAAGGCATAGTTCACTGTCAACTTCCATGCCTTCCAACAATGAAGGTATTTGCATGGATGCCGAGTCCATGGATGCATGACATACATCCATTGCACGATCATGATCCGCATCATCCTTGAAGATCACGTGATCGAATTCGTCAAAATCCATCTGGAAATCTTCTTTTGAATAATTTTCTTGTACTTCATGATCAACAAGTTGAGGAAACTCCATACACTCATCAGAGAAGATGGACTCAAGATATTGCTGCATTGATGATGAAATTTCGTGGGAGTCCTCCGTTGCGAAAAATGGAGGGGAGAAGGCGTATTCGTCCACACAATGTTCATCTTCCATGAAAAATGGATCAGAAATATTGTTGAAATGTGGCCATAAGGATTGATGAATATCATACAAACTCATGATATGAAAGAATATTGAAATCTTCAGCTCAAATCTAAGTTGAAAGATGAATAATTTGATGATACGAAGATGCTAATGTTTTGGTGAAAATATATAGACACATTACGAGACATAACACGGATAAGATATTAGGCAGCAGATTCCCATTAAAAGGTACCTTTTTTGGCCTTTAGGGGATTGGACCAACTAGTCCCTTCAAATTTTGGGGGTCATACTTTCTTAACAATAAGTTTGTCACCATAATTTATCAAAGTAGTGAGAAAAATAATCACTTCAACTCTCATATATGATTATTAATATTATAAAACAATGAAAATATAATATTTTCGATTTTAGACGATTAAGATTTATATAATTACCATCAACTATAACTTTTGATATAAATCACATATGCCCGATTTCTAATTCACCCGCTTTGACTACATTGTTGGTCTGTCATGCATTTGCATGAAGGTAAATTCGACTTTAGTGAGTAAAGATTGCTTTGGATAAGAATTTGAAGATTATGGATATCTCAATTTTTTATTTAGCCATACATTCGTCGGATGCTCACTTATATTCCGCAATGTTTTGTTTTCTGCTTGACGTGCTAGCTAGAGAATGATATTAAGTTTGCATTTTACAAAAATGATAAATTTTTTGAGCCATTTTATATATATAAAAATTTATAACTAAAATAACCAAATGAAATGAGACAAATCTGTATTCTATAAGGTGTTGTCTCTCAGAAAATTATGATTAATTGGTGTTAATTTAGACCTTTTTCATGTCTTAATGACATCAACAAAAAGTAAACCTTAATCATGCATGTTTAATAATTCGGGCCGGTCCTTATATTTTAATACAACATATTCAATTGATTCACATTTATAATTTAAGGAAGTATTTTGCTTAAGGTAAAAACTTGTGTGAGACGATCTCACGGTCATATTTTGTGAGACAGATCTCTTATTTGAGTCATCCATGAAAAAATATTACTTTTTATTGTGAATATCGATATGGTTGACCCGTCTCACAGCTCACAGATAAAGATTCGTGAGACCGTCTAATAGGATACCTACTCATTGCTTAAATTAATGATTTGAATATCATTTAAGAATCGTAAATTACTAAATTTTCCTTATAAATGGTCTTTTTGAAAGGTCCAACACATCTATTGAAAAGCCAGTTTTTGGAATTGTTTTTTTGGTTTTATTTATTGACTTTCATTTACTCCACTTTTAATATGACCAAGACTAAGAATTTCCCATCAATTGCTTGACACGCACACACACACAATCACACAGTAATTAAAAAATTTAAATATAATTTGACGTACCTCAATAAATAAATCATGACTGATAAAACATAATATACATTAAATTAAAGACATCAAACGTTAATGGAAAAAACAAAGCTGTCTTATTAAATTGGATCACATAGGAATATGGATTTGGATCGAGTTTAGGAACCAACAATACGAATATCATTTATAAATATTCGTAAAAATCATTCTACTTCTCTCATTGTTTATTTACGAAAG